>NC_136980.1:24419799-24574799 GCF_032717465.1 Coenobita brevimanus
CCTCGCATGGAAATATTCACCGCTGGAGGAGAAAGAACAGCAGGTATATGATATGACCATTTTTACTACTGATGAAAAGCCCTCCAGATTCTGTCCTCGTTGCAGTCATCTGTTTTCTGTCCACTTCTCTGTTACAATAATTAACCAATATTCAGACATTCATGAAAGGAACAGGTCAGTTATAAAACTGTCTTCCGCTGCCTGCATCCCCCTCCGTCCTTGATCTCTAGTTTTTTAAAGGCAATATGACCAAGCGTCTAAACCAGGGGTTCCCAACCTTTATTTACCCATTACCCCATTTTCCACACCTCCCTTCACTCATTACACCACATTGCTTATGTTTCCACAATTGCATTTTAGCTGCTTAACATTTTGATGCCTAGATTTTAGTTTGAATGTAGGACTTAATTAAAGGTTAGGCTAAAACCAAGAGAGTTATTGCAAGGAGTAATTTATTTTTATTATTAACACTGATACCAAATAAACATGACTTTAAACATTCATCTCTGAATTTTAGTATAGGTCTGAAAGTCTATCATAACTGGTATGATTTTTAGATTTTTTTTTTTTTTTGTCACCTCCCCCATTACCCTTCACAAAAGACCAAATTACCCCACTTGGGGTAATTTACCCCAGGTTGGGAACCCCTGGTCTAAACTAATCAAGATCCCTTATTTTGGTCTTATTCTGCTCAGATTGTCCTGGAAAAAAGATATGATTCCTTGTCGTCTTTGCCTCTGTTTTCTTTGTTTAAAGACATTAATGACAAAAACAAAATTGTGATCAGTTCTAAATAATATAAGGATAGACAGGGGAACACGTCATCAAGTAGTATTCTGTCTAATGGCTGCAACAATAAAAAATTTAGATATTTCTCCTGCAGATAATAGAGGGTCAACATTTGTGAGGAGGCACGATTGGGTCACGTTACCTGTAACATCTGGGGATACCTGACTCTATATGGCCTGGGTGACATGTTAAGCATCGAGGGATTTACTGTTTACCAATAGGTCCATATCGTGGAGGAATGCTTCCTGCCATCTTTACGGGCAAAGGGTTTCCCGTTCTCAGATGGATCTGTTATTTTCATGCATGACCGGTGCCCCATCCACATCGCATGTGTAGTAAAGCAGTGATTTAGAGACAGGACACATTTCATCTCTTAGACTGGCCCACCAAAGGGCCGTATTTGAACATGTTTGGGCTGAAATGGTTAATTCCTGGCAGCCAGGAGAGGAGAGGACGAGAAATGAACTGCTCCACCACGTAATCGTCCAGTGGGAACTTTGCCGGTGCAAACACGACTTCATCCACGGCCTTGTAAGCTCCATGCCCGACAGGTTTCATGCAGTAATTGGGAAAGAGGGAGGCTGGACCAGATATTGATGTGAAAAGTTAGGCAACAGTTATCATTATAATAAGGATGTATGCATTATTTGAAATAGAAATATTTTTTATATAATCTACATAGATGATACTGTTATGTAGGATTATGAGATTTTGCCTTCCGTTCTTCATTTCTGTCTGCATAGCCTACCAATCTATCGACTTATCTATTTGTCTATCTGTCTATCTATCTATTTAACAATCTACCAATCTATCTATCTATCTATCTATATATGCATATATATATATATATATATATATATATATATATATATATATATATATATGCATATATATATATATATATATATATATATATATATATACTCTATATATATATATATATATATATATATATATATATATATATATATATATATATATATATATATATATATATATATATATATATATATATATATATATATATATATATATAGATATATATAGATATATAGATGTATAGATACATACATATATAAATATATATATATATATATATATATATATATATATATATATATATATATAATACAGCATTGGAGCCCAGTGTCCGGAGTATTGGACAGAACTGGGATTTTTCAAGTCTATATAAAGTAGGGAACCCCCGGGTAGGGACCTATGAGCTTCGCGACTATGAGCCGATAGGCAGAGGGCAGTACGCTTAGTGCCCTCCCAGTGCAATGCCTCGCACAGCACCCTTGGGATTCAATGGGTTATATATATATATATATATATATATATATATATATATATATAGATTATATATATATACATATATATATATATATATATATATATATATATATATATATATATATATATATATATATATATATATATATATATATATATATATATATATATATATATATATATATATATATATATATATATATATATTAGATATATATTTATATAAGAGAGAGAGAGAGAGAAAGCTCTGTTGACTAAAAATAGATATACAAATAAATTGTCTTTGTGTGAAAGCCTTCGTATAATAATCCTTAAATATTATCCACCGCCTACTAGCTAAGTCTACTAATACCAAGTCGGTTCACTTTCCAGCAGGGCACAGGGAGGTATGGCTTGTGTGTGACGTCAATTGGCTTAACCCCTCCTTGGCCGCCAGCGTCGAATGACGTTTAGCCAATAAATGGCCACCGGCGTCATTTGAGCAGGGCCTGTAACAAACTGCAAAAATTTTTGGGAAGTGAATGAACGTTCTGAACGTCCTCATACTGACGTACACTACACTCCCATACACTCTATCAAGCAGTTCAGAGTCTGCTGCTGTGATGAGTGGGTTTTCGATTATTTCGCTCCTGGCCATGCCTTAACAAGCACAACTACACCCATTATCTCAACCCAGGCAGAACATATCATCTTTGTCCTATCTTGCAAAACACACACAACCACCTGTTTACGATTATGAAGTAATACAGGCACATACAAAAAAGACATGATAATAAGCGAAAAATACATTTTTGTCTTGGTATCTTTACCTATTTGCTCAGGTTTGCTGTAATGGTTTGGATCATTTGATGCAGTGCAACTTGTAGAAAACTGTGAAAACTTTCGGGAAGTGAACGAAAATCTGGGACTTTAGACTGACCTTGAATTCACCCTCTCACGTATCATCTGTCAGTTCACCACCTGCTGTTGTGACGAGTGAATGTACGATTTTTTCGCTCGTGGCCATGCCTAAACACACATAATTACACCCATTATCTCGACCCAGACAGAAAGTACGATCTTTTCCCTCCCTTGCAAAGTACACACAACCACCCTGTTTACGAGACAGCAATATATATTGCGAAAATAGCATGGTAAAATGAGAAAGATGAACTTAAAATGATAAAGATGAACACGTTATGAAGGAAAAAATACGTTTTTCCCCGTCTGTAAACGTATTTATTTCTGCTTTGTATCTGTAATCGTAATAATTAGACTTATTCTTAGTTCTAATACTACATTACGTTTCTATTTTTAGCCATGCTCGTGGTGTGGGAGCCGGAAGTTGCGACTCAACTTCCGTATATGTATTCATAACATTTTTTTTTCCAGCCATTCCTAACAGATTAGGTACTGAAATCATTCGATATCATCATATCTCATATATGCACAACATTTCAGCACCATTCGCATTGTTTTGGGAGGTAAAAAAAAAATAACCACCTGCCCAGTTGCGATGCGGCAGAGACCCTGGGTGGCGATATCACTTGCCGATATTTCTGCAACTTCCGCGCTTCATTGCAAGCCACAAAATGCGTCTAGGAAGCTGGGATGTGCACTATTTAGTGCATCTGAACCTTCTCTTCAACATGGCAAGAAAAAAAATCAATTTTCGAAAAATCAAAAAATGGCCCCGGCATCGGCCTGAGGTGCACGGAAAATTCCGGGCCTTCGGCCACGGAGGGGTTAAGTAACGATGTATAAAACCGGAGACTCAAATTAAACATTTATAACAAGGGAAAACGAAGCAGGGGAAGAAGTGCTTCCCTCACACCCCTACACCTTCCATCACACCCCCACACCTTCCCTCACACATTTTAGCCCCTTCTCTCACTTCACGAAACCGAAAAAATAATGTGTCATGGTCTGAGTAGTGGAACAAACATCCACCCTCCATCATGGTCAGGAGTCAACTGAGCTGGTGTTTCGTGCCAGAGCCAGTCGACGTCACTCCGATGCTCCGCCCCCTGCGAGAGCTTGGAGCCGTTTTAGAAGGAAGTGAACTGACTTGGTTTTAGTAGACTTAGCCTACTAGAAGCAAGATCACTCACACGTAACAATTATAATGTGTACCTTGGCCTTCCCACACAAACAGGACGGATGAAGTAGACTACAGTACAGTGTTTCAATGTATTTTTCATTCATATGCGATTTATTTATGAGTCGGTTGTGGTGGTCGGTGGTCTCGGCGGCAATGGTGGTGGATGGTGGGTGATGGCGGGTGGAGGGGGTGGTGGTGGGTGGTGGCAGCGGTTGTGGTGGTGGTTGTGGTGGGTGGCAGGTGGCGACGGCGGTGGTGGTGGTGACTTGTTGTTATTGTTGTTCTTTGTGTGTGTGTGTGTGTGTGTGTGTGTGTGTGTGTGTGTGTGTGTGAAAATAAAGTCTGATTTAACATATAAATCACTTACTGATTCATATCAGACTTTATTTTCATTTCCCTCTATTTGTGTATTGTAACCTTTTATTTGTGTATGTGTTTTCATCACAACTGCAGAATGTCCACGAATTTCCTTCAGTACTATGTAGTAATACTTCCTATTATCTGTGTAAAATCTCATCTCAAATTTTCATTCCATTATGACTGAAACTGCTCCGGTACTTGCTGCTCTCTCTGTGGTGGCGAGAGGTTCAGGGTATTAACATGTCGTCCAGAAAGAGCAGACCGAGGCTTGTACCTTCCACTTTGGGTGTAGTACGAACTCCTGAACGGATCTGTACAGTGGTGGACAAAAGTTCTGTCCTGATCCCAGGCACAGCAGGAATCACTACCAACTGAGGTTCGAACAACGGTGCTTCAGGAGGAGAGGGATGCGAGGTGCCAGGGTGGCAGGGGACGGGGTCAGAGGGAGGGATTCACGGGCGTAGTGGGCCGGCGTTCACCTTGCCCTGTCCGCAACTTTTGGTAGTCTTAATGCACAAAAGGGAGAGCACTCCCCGGTGAACGGGAGAGGATTACCACAGGGTAGTACTGGAATCCGGGGGGAGTCTCATAGCACCCCTTCGCATGCTGCTTCGTCATATTATAACAGTCTTGTGCAAAGAAAACTGTGTAGAATTTGAAGGACCCCCATGGTGTGTGTAATGGGAATTTTAATTTAATGATAAAAACATTGTGTAAAGAAAAAAATTAGCATTTAATACTTTTATCGTTTTAAAAGACTTCACCACTTCTTCGGAGATGGTTAATTTACGCCGAGACGAAAATAAAGATGAAATACTGTATCCATTTCCTCTTTCTCATTATTTCTACTAAGCTGTTTATTAGGTATGGTGCATGATACTTTTATAATTAGTCTGATTATACGTGAAATCATTCCTACAGTAAAGAATGGCCGAGTACTACCTACGCAGACAACTGGTGCATAGCCAGGTAGTTTGAATTACGAAGTCTTATGTTTGCGTTCGGTGAGCTTTTGCAAGTCCGCATTATTTTGTTTTGGCTTGTCAGTATATTTTTCTGGTGTATTTTGGTGTGATCTGAACGAATTTGGCTTTTAATTTCGGTGTTCGTGATTGGTTTTCAATTTAATCCCCTCAACGTGTCTTGGGGGGTGGGATTTCGGGGTTCCGGATGGGAAGAATGGCAACAACAAGCATTTGGGGCAGAAATATTGTCAAAATCGGTATGACCAGCCAAGGCGTATTCGTAGGGTTATTACTGACCCTATGAATCCCCTTGAAGTTTTGTCTGACACCGAATTTTTCCTATGGTACAGGTTCTCCAAAGCGTTCGTTCGTTCGTTCAAAGATTCCCTGCACAGGCCGGGTCATACATTAGCCCGGTCAGTGGGGTATGGGCTGGTTAAAAAACAGTAAGGGGGAGGACAGGACCTGGGGATTGCCCAGCACACACAGTCTGTCTCCTGGCTGGCTTTGTGGTGTGTGTGTGTGTCTCCAAAGCCTGTATGCATACTCTTATACAGAGTATTTAAGAACAAATGCCAGTCTTTAAATAATAAAAGTAGTAAGAATTGGAAACTTAATAAATTATACTGTGTATGAATCTGAGAAACTGTCATATTGTTTTTATTTTAAGATTTTGAAGTTTAAAATGAGCAGTGTTACCAACTGTTTGCCGCCCCTACCCACACGAAGGGGTGCGCTCTCCCGCTTTCAAGATTACCACTTACGTTGAAGGTGTGAGCTTCCACTTCTAGCGGGGTGCGGGAAGGGTAGCCCCTGCCCTCAGTTTCAAGACTACCGGCGCCAGTGTCTAGAGCCATGGTATGATAAGTAACCAATGTTGCTATGATCCCAATATGATTCGCTGATAAGGTTGGGCTGTGCTACTGATGATTTACAATAATATGAGTATGGTCAAGTATTCCATGAGACTGAAAATACGTAAAAGTCAGCCTTCGAACTCTCGTAGTGATTTTCAGCCTCTGCAGTTCAGTGGTGGAGGAAAGGGACAGCAAGATGTCTTCAGGTTAAGCAGATTATAGAAATATCCCAGACTACTACTAACTTCGATCAAAATAAATAGCTCTGATTATTTTTTTGTATTCCCCTGTATATCCATCCCTTTCTCTGACATCTCGATCCTCATTCCATCCATTCTCACCCTTCCTGTCAACCTCCTACCTCTTTCCTCCCTCTTCCTTACCTTTCTTCGCCCATTTTCGCTCTTCCTACCTACTTACTCCCTCCCCTGAGTGTTCGTGGACCTCGTGTTTAGATCCAGTGCTATATGTGATCAGAATTACGGGGAGATCCAGCTGGTGATCTAAAAACCAGTGGTAGTGGAAAGTTTCCCTTTACTATGTATACCACGACATTCATTGCATAAATATTATCTAGAGACAGTCAAACCAGCTTTATTCGTAGCCTGATTATCAGAAAAAATATTCATTTTCCAAACCTTCCCGTATTCATTGCACGGATTTCTCTCTCTCTCTCTGTAATATATATATATATATATATATATATATATATATATATATATATATATATATATATATATATATATATATATATATATATATAATCATCCCTGACCTCCATGCCCACCCTAAGGCAGGGTGAGGAGTAGCAAAGTTCTAACAGCCCAAGTCTGCCCTATTCAATGGGCCACACTTCCATTCAATCATAATTCAAGCCCCCGGAATCCTGGTTCTACTTGATACGCCCAAAATATTCACCATATTCCTTAGCTTCACGTAAACGTATCCTATAGGGTGACACACACACACACACACACACACACACACACACACACACACACACACACACACACACACACACACACACACACACACACACACACACACACACACACACACACACACATATACAGATTTACAGGAGAGAGAGAGAGAGAGAGAGAGAGAGAGAGTGCTGATTCTATGCGAATTGCTTACTATGCATTGCAAGTTATCATGGATGGTAAGAATGTGACAATGGCAGGAGGGTATAACCCCATAATTACGAGTATGTAGTAAAATGACAATAGTGATTGTTCGAAGTAGAAAGAGAGAGAGAGAGAGAGAGAGAGAGGTTGTTCTGAATGTAGGGGAGAGTGGCAGTGCAAGATGGTTTTACCAGTGTTATCGTGCAATATAATTAATAATGAACTATGAATAGTCCAAGACTATAATACCAGCTATTGCATTATTTTGTATTTACTGTAGAAATAGCAGAGAGGCGCGGCAGTGCGATGGGTGAAGGGAAGAGTGTAAACGATCCTGATCATTACCCTCCGTGGCCGTATCATCGGGATGTGGGAAGTGGGAAAATCATCAACAGAAACTGCCCTCCCCACAGGTGTCTCTGTCAGGACTGTGAATCGATGAATTTGTCGGTGGCAAATGGAGAACTCAGTGAAGACAAAGCTTCGCAGTGAATGACCTCGGGTTCTCACTCAAGATGTCGCCCGTACAGCGGACATGGTAAACGAGCAGTCAAAGTGTTCAGCAGTTCAGGTTACTCTGACTTTACAGCTTCCCTGCGATCAGCGGACGACGAGGAGATGCATTCACGAGTTGAGCATTCACTGTTACAGGACGGCCAAGAAATAAAAGCTCTCCCAAGCCAATGAAGAGTGTGGACTAGGTTTTGCTTTACAATGTTTAGGAGCAGACGTAGATTATATTATTGATGAGAAATGCTTCACGTCAGTGGAAGCAGGGGCTTGAAAGTGCTGGAGACCAGTAAACACACGGTATGAGACGAAAAATATACAGCAGGACAAAAGTGGGCTGGTGAACCTATCATTTGGGGTATGGATGTGGGCCAATGGACCTGGAGAATTGACGAAAATAGAAGGAAGATTTACAGGGCAAAAATACATTGACGTGTTAGAAAACATTTCATTGCCATCCGTGCGAAATATGACAATCCCACTTCCTCATCCTATTAGATTTGTTCACGACGTGAGTCTTGTATATATGTGCACAGTGTTAAAGGATTGGTTAAATCAGCACCCGGAAGTGAAAGTCCTCAATTGTCCCTCAAAGGGTTGGGATCTAAACCCAACTGAGAATTTACGGGCCATTATGAGCAAGGACTGGGACATGGATGAATAAATAAGTGTTCAAGCTGTAGAACGTAAAGCCCTTGAGGTTTGGGAGTCTGTGAGGAACCGTCCAAATATTTGTCAACCCAGGAGGGTTGATGAAGTTGTTGAAGGTCAAGGTGGTTGGACCTTGTATTGGCGTGTTTGCATCATTTGAATGTTTGATCATGTAATTTTCTTCGATTCCGTGTGATGTAGCTTTCATAATGAAAAGTAATTCCGTATGTTTTCTATATGTATATACTGTTAGAAATGATTAACCGAAAGCCTGGTATTATGTTTATGTCAGTATCACCCTTATGTGATAGGGTTACCATAAATTAGTATAATTATAATATGAATGTGTTTTTCTTAATACAGTCAAGGTGAGTTACTTGTATGTGTAGTAGTAATATTCCAACTCTATATAATAAACACACTAACCTCTTTATTATGTGTTATTGATAGTGTTTGATATAAATGCATTTGTTTAACTCATGTATTTCAGTTTCCTCTAAATTAAAATTTGCAGATATATTTTCTAACTTCATCCCGAGCACCTCCCGAAACTGACTGAAGTGACCAGGATTTTGCCATAAAGTCCTTCCTTAGCTGAAGAGACTCAGAATAACAATGGTATACTTGTAAGTGTGGTATGAATTATAACCTTATTAAAGACAGAAAAGTATGACCATAATATACATTGCAAAATTTAATATCCAATCATAACCGACGACTGGCCTCTCTACAAAGAAACCAACGAATCACAGTTATGCGATCGATGATTTAAAAAATGAAACGCAAACTGATTGCTTCTACCATGCGAGGACTGAGAAACATCACAGTACTAACCATGCTTCTCTAAATCACGTTATAAAAAATTATGTCTCACGGAGTATGTTCATATCTATTAATTTAATATAACCTTATCAGTGCATCATATTGAGATCATGGCAATATTTGTTACTTATCATCCCATGGATTTGGACACTGAATCCCTCCCTCTGACCCCGTCTCCTGCCACCCCGGCACCTCTCATCCCCCTCCTCTCGAAGCACCGTTGTTCGAACCTCAGTTGGTAGAGATTCATGCTGTGCCTGGGATCAGGACAGAACTTTTGTCCGCCACTGTACATCTGTCTAGTTCCTCTTTGATCTGAAAGAAACTCCCTATCTCTTACGGGCACCGTTCTTTTCTCTGAACACTTACAAACTTCGAAGGATTTACATTTGCAACAGGAGATATCAGATAGCTCCTTACTGTATATGAATTTTATAGTTTTCAAGCTGTTTGTTGTAACAGTCTTTCCTCTTCCTTTTCACTAGGGTCTTGTACTTAGAATGGTTGTCCAAAACCAGCTGTGTAATTCTTGTTAGGTGAACACAAGGAACTAAATCTTTTTCCCAAAGACACTGAAGTTCTGATCCAAGATCCTTCTCTATTTCCTTCACTGACACTTTTGATTTTTCTGTTTCATCAAAAAGTAAGCGTCTTTCCACACCCCACTTCGTTGGAAGTTGCTTGTCACCAATAGTTTTTAAAGTGCCAAAAATATTGTGAGTTAAGGCAAAGGAGTATCGTGAGCTATATTAGTAGTTCTCCAAGATATTTAGCTGTTAAGCATTAATACCTTAAATGTAAAAAATAAAAAATAAATAATATGAGAGCAAAGAATACATTTTAAAAAGCACGACATACAAGGTCTGACCTATTAGACTCCTACGACTGGCATATATATATATATATATATATATATATATATATATATATATATATATATATATATATATATATATATATATATATATATATATATATATTTATATATATATATATATATATATATATATATATATATATATATATATATATGTATATATATTTATATATATATATCTATATTTATATATCTATCTATCTATATATATCTATCTATCTATCTATCTATCTATCTATCTATCTATCTATATATATATATATATATATATATATATTTATATATCTATCTATCTATATATACAGTATATATATATATATATATATATATATATATATATATATATATATATATATATATATATATATATACATATATATATATATACATATATATATATATACATATATATATATACATATATATATATATATATATATATATATATATATATATATATAAATATATATATATATATATATATATATATATATATATAAATATATATATATATATATATATATATATATATATATATATATATATATATATATATATATATATATAAAGCCATCAAAATCTAACAGTTTCTTTTGATTATTACTTGCATTTATTTTTTAAAGATGCTGTAAAGGGATAAACGTATTATACAGTACATTAATATTTTAAAATACTATGAAGACATCAATACAGGTAACATCTTTGCCATCGGCCAAATAACTGGAAACAACATAAAAGACATGCCATAATTCTTATGCTTTCATTCAAGCAACACTCATTCATTAAACAAACAGTAATCAACGATGTATGAAACGCATAACGTATGTAAACTTTTAGTCAACACGGAAATGATAAAACACAAAATATTTACTTAAAGGCATTGTTCCTCACTTAAGGTTTTTGCCTTTTGTTGTATTAGTACTCTGTATACCTGAACAAAAATTTACAGTTGAGTTCAATCCAGTATTATCTGTTCGCTGTTAGCTTTAAATTGGGACAGCATTTGTGCTGAAAAGTACATATTTTCATTATACGCCAACCCCAGGGCAAACAAGTCTACAAAGTTAATGGGTAGCGGTAAAAATGCGGCCGCTTTAATCCCTGAGATTGGATTGAACTCACTCATAGTCACACACTGCTCCTAAATAAATATCGTGATTAAAATCACATTCCATGAAATAAAGCATGAATGGCTTTGGTTAGTGTATGCCGACTACATACTTTGGTTGTATAGTGTAATCTAATGTCTCACATTACACAGTTAGCTTTCAAGGTTCTTTGGTTGAAGTGAACAATGTTTTTTTGGTTAAACTTTTCTGTCTGCTAAGTATTCGTCTTGAAGTTGCTCTCGAATCTGAGCATCATATACGCACACAAACTCTAGTAGCTAACGCATTATCGCCCCTACATACACATCATCAGAAGATGTTCACAGCTTAGATTTTCCGTGTATATCTATCTGTCTGTCTATCTGTCTATCTATCTATGTATCTATCTATCCATCTGTATTTATTTATCTTTCTATCTATCTACCGGTATGTATCTAGAGAGAGAGAGAGAGAGAGAGAGCATCATCATCATCATCCGGACCTCCTTTCCCACCCTAGGGCAGGGTGAGGAGTACCAATGTCCAGACAGCCCAAAATTGCCCAGTCCAATGGGCCACACTTCCATTCACTCATCACTGAAGCCCGCGTAATCCTGGCTCTATCAGATAAGCCAATAACATTCACCACGTTCTGTAGCTTCACATAATCATATCTGATAGAGTCAATCCTGACGCTGCCACGTTAAAAAGGGGTGACAGTCTCTGATCATCCACTTCTCCTCACAACATTCATCCAGCCAGCTCGATCTCCTGTCAGTTCCCTGGCCTCACTGACTTCCAAACCTCTCTTCCTCACACATTCATCCACCATATCTCTCCACCTTCTCCTTGGCCAACCTCGTCTCCTCCTTCCTTCGATTTCGCTCAGATATACAGTACCTTTTTCACTACTCTATTGTTATCCATTCTCTGCACATGACCATACCATCTCAGTACACTCTCTTCGATTCTGGTGTCAGCTGACTTCCCCACTCCAAATTTTTCACGAATCTCATTATTTCGTATCCAATCCACCCTCTGTACTCTACATACAGTCGTGGCCATAAATAATCACCTACCCTCCTGTACCCCGTGCTCGGACTGGCTCGTTTATGCGCGGCAAATCACACTGGAGTAAGAGGGGCTTAGAGGGAGGGGCCAGAGAGAGAAGGAAAGGTGGGTGGGGGGATGAGCGACGGTGCTGGGGTGGAGTGAGGGAGGGGAGGTAGGGGAGGGAGAATGAAATGCGAAGTTGTGACCACATACTTTGTCTATTTTCTTTCATTCAGGCCATCATATAAAGGAGTTACTATTTAGTAGATAAAGCTGCATTACACCTTGTATCAGATAACAAACTTTAGATAGGTTGTGATATCAAGGACTGGATCATGAGAGAAATGTACTGACATGACAGATCAAACATTAGTGCGGAGCCAGATATTTGCATTTATCCATGTATTTTGACTTCAGACACAGAATGGAATCTGGATGGCTTTGACTTCTGTAATGTTTGTGTTACGAATCGTCCTCTACCCTTACGTATAATTAATTTTTGGAACTAAATATTATATGCAACCTTTGACATGGCTGTGTCTACAGTAAATATGATCACCCTCACTGTATACACTCCCTCTATACAGTCACCATCATGTCAGTTCAATAATATTTTAATGATATCTCAATATGAAAAGGATATTTAAAATAACTGTGCATAAAAGGTAAATAAATTTGATGTCTGTGCTCACGGGTGTATACGATAACAGTATCTATCATAATCTGTTAGAGGGAAAATGAAACAAAATCCTACCCAAACTCCCAAAATATATGTGTCAAAGTTTACTGACACTGGTCAAGCCAAAGGAACCAGGAACACCTTAGGAAGTGGTCCAGTGGCCTCTTGCCTTAACCCGAGACGTCCCATCGATGTATGGGTACATCGCAACGTTTTGTCATAGCTAGTCCCATCGACGTAGCAGTACGTCGCGCGATTGCATGGTTCATAATTTGCACAATTTTCCATTTTCGCACGTGATTTTTGGTACGTATACACGGGACACCTTCCTCTACAAGATGCCAGGCAGGGACAATGCCTTACCCCGCATGACCTCCCCTCCCCTCGCACTCCATTGTCTCGGCAATTCATCCATTATCAGTGACCTGGCTAATAAAGACATTCAGGACCAGAATGATTCCCCAATCGATGACAATATGGATGACAAAGTTTATGTAGCAGTAGTGGAAGAAACAGTCAGCCATGATGATCAGGTAATGTCTCCAAAAAAGGTCAGGTATGTTGATGTGTTAGTGAGTGAAACAATGCTCATATTGCCTATATTACTGTGTGAACACCAATATACTCTCGTACTACACATAAATTCATACCAAATAAATTAATAAATACCGTTTATGAGTGGTGTGGAATAGTTACTCTCCCATAGAACTTGTTTTCTTTGGAGCCAGCCTAATAGAAAACCCAGTAAGGTAAGGAGTACTGCTAGTTGTATCGAGTATTTTAAACCTCAGGTGAGCGATTTCTCTATGAATTTTTGATGTTTCTCACCAAAAGCGGAGGTTCAAGCCAAAAATTTTTTTTTTTTCAAAATTGGATGGGATTGGGGGGAGTCAGTAGTGGAAAATCGGTCGGGACATGACGGGTTAAAAACCTTATTCAGGCTTCGCGGCACCGGGGAAACAATGTTGTTGATGGTTTACTGATTTCGTCTAAACACCTCCCACTCGTCCTTGGTGTGCGGACCCATGTCCTCTCGTTCTCTGGCTTCCTTCCATTGACAATCTGGGCCTACACAGTCTCGATGGCTCTGCACTAATATTTGACATGTCACGTCAGTATACTTCTCTCACTAGCCAGTCCTTGATATCACCACCTATCTAAAGTTTCTTATCTGACGCTGCTATACAAGGTGTAATGCAGCTTTAGCTACCGAATAGTAACTCCTTTATGTGATGCCCTGAATGAAAGAAAATAGACAAATTATGTGGCCACAACTGAATTTTATTCTCCATCCCCTACCTACCCTCCCTCCCCTCCCTCACTCCACCCCAGCACCGTTGCGCGTCCCCCCACCAACTTTCCCTTTTCTCTCTGGCCCCTCCCTCTCAGCCCCTCTTACTCCAGTGTGACTTGCCACACATAAGGGAGCCAGACTGAGGCACGGGGTACAAGAGGATAGGTGATTATTTATGGCCACATCCTCAGCTCTTACTCTCGACTTTTCATTTTCATGCCACACCATAGTCTCACATCCATATGTTAAAGATGGCACTAACACTCCTTCATTTAAGCCTCGTGCAGCTGCAACATTCAAGCCTCTGTCTCTTATCAAGGCCTTCATTGCACCAGTTACTTTTCTTCCTTGTGTCACTCTACTTTTAACTTCTTTTGCACATTTTCCTCTCTTTTCTATGACTGCACCCAGGTGTTTGAACTCTCACCAATTCCAGTCTCTCTCTATTCACTGTAACATGGCACTGGAAGTCATCTTCTCGCCCAATAACCATCACTTTACTCTTCTACATTTACTCTCAAGGCACGACTCACACACACATTAGTAAAACTCTGCACTAGCCTACCAAGTTCTTGTCCGGTACTTGCAAGTAGTACTGCATCATCAGCATTCAACAAATTTGAGATATTCCATCCATCACCATTCAGTACCAACGCCATCCCTCTCTCCATTTCTTGTGTTTTTACTTCTCTCATCACCCCATCCGTATATATATATATATATATATATATATATATATATATATATATATATATATATATATATATATATATCGCACAACCTTTTTCCACGTCCACACTGATCGTGAACCATTCACTTAGATGCCCATTAACCTTTACACATGCTTCACTACCATCATAAAAACTCTTGACGGCACCTAACAGCTTACCATCTCCACCGTACATGCGCAAAACTTTCCACAATCCTTCTCTGTCCACTTTGTCATATGCCTTTTCCGGATCCATGAATGCCATAAACACCATATGGTCCTTCTCACAAACCTTCTTTACTATCTGTCTCACTGCAAAAATTTGATCCACATATCCTCTGCCACTCCTAAAGCCACCCTGTTCATCACTCAGTAGGACTTCTGATATCTCTCTTACTTTCTCTATAATAATTCTTCCATATACCTTCCCTACCACACTCAATAAACTTATGCCACGATTATTCTTGCACTCACTCTGTTCACCTTTATTTTTGTACAGGGGTACAATCACAGCCTTTTTCCACTCTGCAGGCACAGTCTCACTCATTCATGCATTCTTACATATCGCCAACAAGCACTTCATTCCACTCTCTCCACTACACTTAAGAATCTCTGCATACATTTCATCAACCCCAGCTGCTTTCTTATTTTTCAGCCGCTTCACGGCACTCTTCACCTGTGCGAGAGTCACGTCTCCTGGTTCTGCATTCCTTCTCTGCACAGACCCTAAACCAGTCCTGTGTACAGCTGCTCTGCTCTCTCTATTCCCATTCATCAGGCTTTCAAAATATTCTCCATCTGTTCCTTACTTCATCCCTATGGGTTAATAACCTACCACCTACATCCTTCACACCATCACATTTCTTTCCACTTTCACTTCTGCATTTCCGCACCTCCGTCCAGAATAACTTTCTATTTTCGAGTAGTTCGCATTCATTTTTCTTCTTAGATCCTCATTTACCTCCTTCTTTTTCCTCATCACTAGTCTCTTACATGTTTCTTGCTCTTAACATATTCAGTTCTTATTTCAATTGAACCCCTGACCTGTAACCACTTTAGCCACTTCTTCCTCTTCCTCCACCACTCTCTTAACCTCCTCATCCTACCATGCCGTACCTTTCTTCTTTGTTGTTACTCTTCCCACACCACACACCGCTTCAGCATTCCTAACTAAGCAATCCCTATTTGCATTCCACAGGCTGTCCATATCCATTTCATTCCAATTACCAAATCTAACTCCTCCTCTAGTTTGGTCCTGAAATCATCTGTCATTTCTTTGATCCTCAGCATCTGAACTTTCAGTCTTTCTCCCTGACTGCTCCTCTCTCTCCTGATCCACCTCACCCCTCTCAGTTTGATCTTGTGTACCACAGTCATATGATCTGACAGACTTCCACATCGTCCTCTCACGGCCCTCGTATCAAAAACCATTCCCATCATCGATCTCTCTACAAGTACTTAATCAATCAGGCTTATTTCAACACGATTCCCGTTCCCTCTATACCATGTACATTTATGTGTATATCTGTGTTTGAAATACGAGTTACAAATGCACAGCCTCCTCTCCTGACACATATCCTTTAATCTCTTCCCATTATCATTTTCTCCTGGTACTCCATAACAACCCATTATGTCATCCTCGGGACCAGTGCCTACTCTTCCGTTCCTATCCCCCATTACAATCACTTTATAGCTCCTGGGCATTTCTCCCACTACTTCACCCAGCTCATCCTAAAACCTGTCTTCCTCTCTCTCACTCCTGTCCCCACATGGTACATATGCTACAATCATTGCAACTTTCACATCTCAAACTGACCTTGATATACATACACCTCGAGCTGACACATTTGTAATCTCTCCTTCCACTCTGCCACACCTCATTCAGATCTCTCTCTCTCTCTCTCTCTCTCTCTGAATATATATATATATATATATATATATATATGTCATTATCAATGTCTGTATCATCATCATCATCAGTCATTACAAGGCCACTGCTGAACAATGGCCTCCCCCAACCTTCTCCACGAATTCTGTGACTGAGCCAATCTTTCCCTTGTTTTCCCTGCAAATTTTCTATCTCATATCTCTATCTCCTGTCTGGCCTTTTTCCGCTACGCATACAATCTCTTGTTGTCCACTTAGTCAGCCTCTTGCTCCATAGGCTATTCCTTATTCTTGCTACCTGTCCTGCCCACCTCCATTTCGGATCTTTTATAACTTCTATAATATCTTTGACTTTCGTCTGCTCTCTCAACCAAGTTGATCTTTTCCTGTTTCTTAAAGATATTCCAACACTGACCTTTCCATTGCTCTCTTAGAACGGATTAATTTATTTTCCATTGATTTTGTCAGTGTCCAGGTCTCACAACCATACGTCACAGCTGGAATTATGCATTCGTTATATACTTTTTGCTCTATACGACTTGGCAATTTACTTTTCATAATGTCTTATGTGTACCGAAAGCTTTGCATCCAACTGTAATGCGACATTTTATTTCGTTATCATGATCTTTCTTTAATTTTAGTATTTGCCACAAATAATTGTAATCCTTAACGTCAAGAATTTCTTTGCTTTTTTTTTTTGATGACGCTCTTTTGTGTTTGTGGATTAAACATTAGTTTTACTCCGGTTCATCTGTAGCCCTATTATGAGACTTTCTCTGTTCAGGTCATTTAACATATCTTGCAATATCTCTGCTGTGTCTGAAATTAGGACAATGTCATCTGCAAATCTTAAGTGGTTTAGCTTTCCTTCATCTGTGTTCACTCCTTTGTTTTCCCACTTTGTCTTTCTGAAAATAATTTTGATGAAACTGTATCACCCCAAAGCACGCCCATCTCAGTGTTAATTTTCTCCGAGTTTTTATTATTGTAATTTAACTGTAGCAGTTTCCTCTTTATATGTGTTCTCGAGCAGTTTTTACAGTGTCCTCAGTCACTCCTTGTTCTCGCAATGAATTTATAATTACTATTGGCTCCACTGAGTCGAAAGCCTTTTTGTAATCAACAAAACCTAAGCACAGTGGTTTATTATATTCTGTAGTTTTCTCAATTAGCTGACTGATTGTGTGTAGATGATCAGTAGTCGAATACCCGCTTCGTAATCATGCCTGTTCACAAGGTTGGTTTTCCTCCGATTTTGTTGTTATTCTGTTTGTAAGAACTTTAGTGAAGAGTTTGTAAATGACTGATCATAAGCTAATGGGTCGATAGTTACTAAGATCTTTTGAGTCACCTTTTTTTGTAAAGAAAAATAACTATTGCATTACATCATGTTTTGGGAATTTTCTTCTTTTTTATACATTGAGTAAATAAGTAAGCAAGTCTGTTTTCTACTTCTGCATCCAACAGTAAATCTGCTACTCTTCCATCTTCTCTCAGAACCTTCCCTCTTTTCATATTTTTAAGAGAAATATTTACTTTGTCTATTGTTACCTCAGGTATTTCACTTGTGTCAACTGAAAAGTTAGTTGTTGGTACTACTGTCTTTGATGCATACAGTTCCTTGTAAAATTCTTCAACTCTCTTCACCATCTAATCTCTGCATTTAATGGTTTCACCGTTTTTGTCTTTCAGTGATGTAATTTGCTGCTTTCCTAGTGCCATTTTAATTCGGACCTGTTTCAGACTTTTTCCTTATTTGTTGGTTTCTTGGATCTGATCTATGTTTCTCTTTCTTTTTTTCTTCTCTTTGTCTCTTGTTAATAAACTTATTTTATTCCGCTCGTTCTGTTTCATCTTTCTTTGTTTTTACTTTCATTTCTCTTCTTTTTTTCTTAAGCTCGAGTGTCTTCCAAATACTTCTTGGGTTAGGTTGTATTTGGTTTTCCTATTACCTATGCTGATTCTCTTAGCTCTTTTCTTAGTCTGTCATTAAGCTCATCAGTGTCACATTCAGCATTACAATGAGCCTAAAATCTGTTCCTTATTTCAAACTGAAAGGCTGCTTTGTTTTCATTTACTTTTATTGGGCATATCATTTTATCTTTAATCATCATCTTTCTTTCACTTCTGAAATTGAATCAGTCTGTGCAACCCACCAATTTATGGTCACTTGCTATATTTACTTTGTTGATAACTGTGACATTTGTGATCGTGTTATTCTTATCTGCTATAATGAAGGTGATTTCATTATTTCTCCATTTAGGCTTCTCCAGCTGTACTTTCTCCCTGTTCTTTTGTGAAAGAATGTGTTCATTATTCTCATGTTATACATTTCAGCAAAGTTTGCCACTATTTCTCCTCTTTCATTCCTTTCTCCCACTCCAAATTTTCCCATACATGCTTCTCCTTTTTTTGATATCCAAACTTTTGCATTGAAGTCTCCCATGAGTATTGTATACGTGGTCTTTTCTTCTTCCATGATCTGGGAGATGTAGTCATAGAATGTTTCTATTTCTTCATCTGAGTTTTGAGAAGTTGGTGCATATACTGTACTTGTATTACTTTCAGAGTAGTGTGTATTTTTTGCAAAGTTTAATTACAACCAATGGTGCTCTGTCCGATACACTGCTGGATTTAACAATTTTAGACATTCCAGGAGGAATGGGCTGTGTGGAGAAGCAGGGATATCTTCAGAAGTGGCATAGAAGAAGACCTGATAAGTTGAAGGAATAATTTGTGTGCAATCAAATGTTTAGTTTGGATTAAGGATTATGTTTGTATACATTGTGCAGTTTTGTCGTGACAAGAAAGGGTTAGGAAGGGGATAATGATGAGAAGCAGGATTTGCTAGTTAGGTAGTACTGGAAAGTTCTCAATAATTCTCGTCGTTCTGTTACAAGTCAGAGTTGCCAGTTAGCCTGCTGTATGTGAGTGGAGGTATTTTGTAAGCTGTACATTAAGTTTTGTGTTCTGTTTTACTATAATGTTTTATTTATGCGACTGTTAAACTATGTAATTTTAATTCTGTATGCTAAATAATTTACAGTATTACACTAATTTGCAGTATTACGCAGTGTATGTGTGGTGGGTGGTGGCGACCATCAGCCACTCACATGATGTAGTGCCTACTACTTCTTCCCTGGCCTTTATCATTCTTTTTCTGTGCCTGCCTTCCTCACTTCCTATTTCTCCCATCTTTCCTGTCACTTCTAATTGCTTTTCTTTCCTTTACAGGTGGCTTTACATTGAGTGTCAAGCCAAATGGTTTCCTGTAAGCCAAGAAACCATTTACAACGCTGGGTGGTAACCATATAACCAAACCATACGTGCTCCCTACGTGTCAGAAAGTGGGTTGGTGGAGGTTTAGTGCCCCTCCCCATAAAACAAATAACTCAGAGTCAAATGGCTACCCCTTACGGGATTATGGCGTCTGGCAATAGATAGATAGATAGATAGTCTGCAAGATTTCCGTTAACTAGAAATTTTACGCCACAAACTCTTTCATTTTGCCTTCCTCTGTAGTACAATAGGTGGTTGCTGTCTTCGAGCTGAATTACTTTTTCTTTTCTTTGGATCTCACTCAAACCTACAATATCCCAATAATGTTTTCCAGTTCAGTCATTGAGTTATCAAGTTTGTAATATCCTGCGAGGCTTTTTACATTCTATGCATAGCTCTTCATGGATTTCAGTTTGTTTAATATCCCAGTATCTAACTTGCTACTACATTGCCTACTCACTTTCAGCGGAACACTGCCCGTAAGCACTGGAGGCAGTGCGGTTGGACCTTTAGTAGATGATGATCCAACAGGAATGCCCATCAAATCATTTGCAATAGAACTCGTGTTTGGTTGGGAGGATTGTGACAAATAATCTAACCTCCCTGCCACATAGTTTCTGGTGAGTTGTAATCTTTGTGCCACCTTATTCATTATATTCGGTGGCGCCCTGTAATCTACAGGGCATCCCATGGTTTGCATCACCTAAGACAGTACCTTGTATATTTACAAGGCCTTCCCCTATCCGCCACCTGGGGACAAGCCAGGTAGAACTGGGATCCTGCCCCTGGATTTATATATATATATATATATATATATATATATATATATATATATATATATATATATATATATATATATATATGTATATACAGGGTGGGGCAATAGGAGGTGATAGTTTTCAAATAGATTTAGAAAATTTGTAGGATTTGCTACATATAAAACTATTGCAATAATGTCAAGTCTATATTTGGCAATTTATTAAACAGAGTTCATTTCTTGAAAACATCTTTTAAGTGGTCATCACGGCGACAAACCATTCATTCAATTTTGTCATATAATCATCCATGACCATGATCCAGAAGATCGATATTTACCCTCTTGCACACGATAAGTTTCAGTAAGTTTTCTGGCACACGATTTTTTCTGCATGGCCGCCCGACCCGGAGGCCCACACGCGGCTAATAACACATATTCTTTCCTTATTTTTCTCCACCCAAACCTCAATATACTGCCATGAAACCTATGTCATCTTATTCGTCGATGTTTGTTCTAGCCGATAAGCACCACAAAAAAAAAAAAACAAGAAAACATGAATAAAACAACATTAGGTGGCCATGAATCAACATTTCGCTACGTCACGTTCACTTCCCCACATCACCATTCGAATGTTTTTCATCACACAGGAAAATGCTATTAGAAGTTTTGATGGAGACTTTTATCAGCTTTCTACAGAGAAAATTCGGTTGTGATTCAATTTGTAGCTTTTGAGAAAATAGCCCAAAAGTGAAAGCCATTTTTGAAAAAATTCAAGGAGCTCTAATTCTGAACTTTTCTCACACATATTATGTTTTTATTGCATAATATTATGCAGAATTTCAAGAGCTTTCTAATGACCTAAAATGGTTTCGATACGCCTCATAGTTTTCGAGTAAATCGCCAAAAACGACTGGGAACTCACGTCCGTATGTCACTTTCATGATGTGCGCATAGCATACGCAATATTCCCGCCTACATAACAACGAATTCTTATCAAAGATATTACATTATTATGTCTTGTTCATACGTAGAATTTACTTCTCTTTATCATGGTACTTACTGAAAATCGATATGTCCAATAGTTTTCAAGTAATTGATCATCACAGTGAGATCACTCCTCCGAGCGCCTTCGACTTTACCAAAACAGTCTGTTCCCCCAACTTTTCCAACAGAAAGTGCTCCCAAAGGCTTATATTCTGCAAATGAACATACGTAGAATTTACTGCTTTTTATCATGGTTCTTATGGGAAATCGATACGTCCAAAAGTTTTGGAGTAATTGGACGACAAACGTAGAATACTCCTCCTCACTCCCACACGAGATAAAAAACATTCTTTCCCTGCCTCACCCACAGCTACATATTTTCACTCGTTACGTTTTATTATTTTCTTTTTTTTACTCAAAGTATACACGTAAAATATCATAAGGTTTTTGATAGTGCTGTCAGAAACTCGACATGACCACTGGTCTTTTTGCTAGGTTCTGATACTGAAGCTGAACTTTCTTCCATCTCATATGTGTGTATGTAAAAAACATTACTTATTTGTATAAAAAATATTTAATTATAGAAATAGGTCAATATTCATATCAACAAAATACGGATAGCTCACTTCCTCCGGAGGTGTTGAGATGCTGGCAGTAGCTTGAAGATGAGGAGTTATGTAGTTTGTGAGTGTGTGGGTGTGTGTGTGTGTGGGTGTGGGTGTGGGTGAGTGTGTGTGTGTGTGTGTGTGTGTGTGTGTGTGGCTGTGGCTGTGGCGTATTTTCTTCTCTCCTTGCGATACATTTACCTAAAACACATGAGATGCACACAATAGATTTCTCCACGAACATTCACTGCACGACATATGTATGTATATGTGACTGTGGCATCTTTCTCGTCTCTGACACTTACGCTATGTTTTAGCTAAGTCAGTCAGTGCATGAAATATTTCTCTGTAAACACTCGCTGCATTATTTTATATGTATATTTCTATCTAAACCATACGCAATACAAAACACTATCACATGATTCCATCCCAACCTCGTCTGTTATTCCCGACTCTATGGTGTACGTGACCACCTGTTTCCTTAGCGACTGTTGCATATCTCTATGGCGTGCATAATGCCTGCTATGGTAGGTCAGTTATTTCACCAATTTAGGCACTCTACAATATGTTTCACAAATATAAGTATTGGCTTCACTATATAAAGGTAAAATACTCACATCATTTATGGGCAGGATGAAGCAGAGTGGAAACCTCGTTATAGCAAACCACACTCCTGCTTGTAGGCTTAATGGCTGATAATGGGCCCCAGTGACTTACAGACAATGTATCTATGTTCCATAGACACAATCACTTCACATTATAGTCAAAAACACTGTACAATCACAATATTTCAATAATGGCTTCTGCCTCGGGTAGGAGGGGGAAAATGGTGGGTTTAAAGGGATGCTGAAGCTGCACTACTCTCCTGCTCAGCTGGTCATGAGATACTGAGATATTTCTGCTATGCATTGTCTCATCAGAGCAGTCACAGTGTTGCCAAATGAAACGAGATACACACACCAGAAGGCACCAAAATTTGACACAAATTGGCCCAAAACTTTTCTTTTGACGGTGTTTTTTTTTTTTTGCTTAGGAACGCGATTCGCGTGACTATTCTTCTTTGTAACAAACTACATGGAACGCAAATTGCATGACTGTTTGTGAGAGGGTTTATTTCTCTGACCTCATCAATGATGTGTTCTTTTAGCTTCTGGATATTGTTTGGTTTTGTAGTGTACATCTTTGCCTTTAAATATTCCCAAAGGAAAAAGTCAGGAACTGATAGGTCCGGGGACCTTGGTGGCCATGCAATGTCTCCAAACCTTGAGATGGGACACCCTGGAAACATTTGCTTGAGAATTTGCATTGAACCACGAGATGTGTGGGTCTTAACTCCATCCTGTTGAAACCAAAGCTCGCCCTCATCCTCAACATCAGGGAATTCCAGCAATGCAAGCATCCTTTGGTAACATTGTCCTTTTGCTGTCACAGTTCGATTTCCTTAAAAAAAAAAAGTGGTACGGCCCAATGATGCCGAAATTTGACTACCCACACTCAACTGTCACCTTTGCAGTATGGAGTGGCCTCTCAAACACACACCCATGTTGGTTATTATATCAGTAACGACATTTTTTGCTTATTAATATATCCCCTCAGGTGAAAGTGTGCCTCATCACACATGATCAATCTTTTAAATTTGGGGGGATCATCAATTAAAATGTCCAGGAACTTGTTACAACATTCTAGGCGACTGGCCTTATCAGTTGGTTTCAGAGCTTGCACCACCTAGATTTTGTAAGGATGAAGTTTTAGGTCGGAATACAATAACCGGCCTAAACTTCTGCTGGAGATATTCAAAGCAAGAGATTGTAGCCTGGCAGAGTGTCATGGACTCTCCTGCACTGCCTGTCTCACTCCTTATTGTTTCTGGGGTACTTACTGGACGACTTCTGCCAACAAATCGGTTGTTAACACTGCCTGTATCATTAAACATATCAGTCCATTTTATGATGGTGTTTCTTGAAGGAACTGAACCTTGTCAAGCAACTTGAAAATGTATTCTAAAGTTTGTTTGCACTCCAAAAACAGATTTACACTAAAAAAAAATGTACGCACTGCAAACACACAATGCTCCACCAACCAGTTCGGCATGGTGGCTTACAAAACACTGACACAAGAAATTGTAGAGGTAGCCACTCCCACAAAGCACGGAATTTCTGCCACTGGTCCAACCTGTAAAAAATGAGAGTGAAAAAGTTACTACATGACAGTATTGTGATACCAACTTTAACGTACAGAAGTGAAGCTTGGACGTTGTTGGAAGGACACAAGTCAAGAGTGAGAGCAGTGGAAATGAGTTATTTAAGAGGAGCCTGTGGAGTCACACGGAGAGACAGGCTGACGAATGAGGATATAAAGGAGTGTTGTGGTGTTGATGTGGATGTGATAGGAAGCGTTATGAGGAACACACTGAGGTGGTTTGGCCATGTGGAGAGGATGGAAGGTGAAAGACTGACGAAGAGAGTGTATGTGAGTGAGGTGGAGGGGGGAAGAGGGAGGGGGAGGCCGAGGATGAGATGGAGGGATGGGGTGGAGAGGTATATGAGAGAGGGGGGTGTGAGTTGGGAGCAGGGCAGTGAAATGGCAGGGGACAGGGCGACTTGGAGGTGATTTGTTTGTGGCCACCCCAAACGGGATTGAGGCATCTGGCAATAGATAGATAGATAGATAGTTATAAATACGTCACATCCTACTGCCCGACTGAGAGAGAGAGAGAGTACTTAAATTTCAAACCTTGTATTGTGTAGTAATGATGAAGCATAGGCAAAATCTATACATAACATTTTTCTGTCAACTAAAGGATTGTTTCACTACAGCAACTAAGCTTAAACGAAATTGCTAAGAGTCATTCATCACCACATCTGAGAGTTACTTTTCTCTGTATTGCCCACATCTACTGCCTTCTTTCTAATTATATTCAATAAATAATTTCTACGTTTAAACTTCAGTGGGAAGAGTGCCAGTAAATCTTAAAATTAAATAAAGAATGTAAAAACTAATGGTTGCGGGCAGTTCTCGCCCACGTCGACTGTATGTATACTATATTCATAAACCCACACAGCCACCACATTACACACCACCAGAACACAGTATACCTCACTCAACACACTCTCTCTCTCTCTCTCTCTCTCTCTCTCTCTCTCTCTCTCTCTCTCCTTTCCTTCTCACTTCATATTTTCAAGCTTTCATGGCTTTAAGTAAGCCACTTTTTTATTAATCTGCCAAACATAGACAACGAAGCAACACTCCTTCACAGAGATTCAGGCAAAACTGTGAAAAAAATATTCAGTAAAAAGCACTTTATTGATTCTTCCATCAGTATCCGATATCTCCTGACAGAGTTTGGGAAGTAACAGAGGAGTTAGTTGGAGTGTTAGGACTCCATATTATAATTACAAATCATAATAGATAGATAGATAAATAGTCAGATAGACAGCTGTATGCGAGTCTGGGAATGGGAAATGATCTTGCAAGTTACACTGAGGAAAAGCTGACGACAGATTACAAAGTAGCCAGTCAGGAGATGATGGAGTTAGTTTGTCAGCGATACAGCAGGAGAACAAAGCCTTGTTGACCATACACACACATACACACATACTCACACACAGGCTTCTAGAACTTTCCAACCACAGTGAACACACGTGACACGACTCCTGTTTCATCAGAATTTAGGAAAGAGAGCTCAGAAGGAGAGAGGCCATAGAAGTGGCAGGGAGTGGGAAGAAAGACTTAGCAACTTGGAAGAGAGAGAGAGAGATAGGGAGATAGCTAGCGGGACTCTATACTTCGCTCTGTGTGAGAGACTTGTTAATATTTCCAAGACAAATAAAAATAGTCACATACTATTCTTTACCTCTCCTTGTCATTGAATGACAAATGGGAAAGAAGATTATCTACTTACAAAGCTACTCAAGTATAACAACCGCTCGTCCACAAGTCTAATATATATAACTTCTCTACAAGTAACTACAAAGTCTTTTTATGACATTTGGTGGCAGCGGTGGGATTGGGTATCCTTTGTGTTTTGCACATGATTCGCATTTGTCTATATGATTGTTTATATCTTTTCGTAATGAAGGCCAGTAATATAACAGCTGGGCTTGGATGAATGTCTTATCCTTTCCAGGATGTCTGGCATGTGGGCTGTCGTGTATCATTCGTAATACTTGGAGTATCATGTCATTAGGTACTACCAACTGGTTAGTATTTCTTTGGCGTTTTGGTTGTTTAGAGTTAATCTTGTATAATGTATTATTGACCATTGTGAATTGTTCGAGTGGGACATGCAGTTTGGGTAATTGTATGTCATCTCCACTTTCTAACTTGTATTAGACCATATTGGGTCAAGTCTTTGTGCCATTGCGATATCCTCGTGGTTTGGGATATTTCCTTTGAGATCTAACGCCGCGACCTGAATTGTGTTCGGGTTCCTAGATAATGCGTCAGCTACTATGTTCATTTTACCTTGTATATAATGAATTTGTACATTGTAGTTTTCAACTGTACATTTCCATCTTGCTCTCCTCCCAGAAAGGAGTTTTTCTTTAAACATACCCACCAGTGGTTTATGGTCGGTGAATAAGTGGATTTCGTAACCATATACCAAATCTCGAAACTTTTGTAATCCAAAAACCACTACAAGTGCCTCTATGTCTGTAGTGCAATAATTTTTCTCTGCACCTCTTGTTTGTCTGTTGGCAAATGCAATTGGTTGAGTTTTTCCTCTTTTATCATCCTGCATCAGTACAGCCCCTAATCCTTTAACTGATGCATCTGTACAAATAAGAAATGATTTTGTGTAATCTGGATATGCTAAACAAGGTGCATTTGTTAGTTTAATTTGTAGATTGTTAAATGCCCTTTTTTGTTCTTCTTCCCATTGGAATACAGCATCTTTTTTGAGTAGTTGGAATAGAGGAAAGGCTATATGAGAGAACTGTGGTACGAATGACCTATAGTACCCAGCCAGACCTAAAAATTGTCTAACTTCGTCAGTCGTAGTGGGTTAAGGAAAATCTCTCACTGCCTGTAATTTGTCATCAGTGGTGTGAATACCATCAGAACTTAATTTGTGGCCTAAGAAATTTATTTCCTTAAAGCAAAAGTTGCATTTAGAAAGTTTAATTTTTAAACCAGCATCACTAAGCTTTTGTAAGAGTAAGTCCCATACTATTCTTTACCTCTCCTTGTCATTGAATGACAAATGGGGAAAAAAGATTATCTACTTACAAAGCTGCTCAAGTATAACAACCGCTCGTCCACAAGTCTAATATATATAACTTCTCTACAAGTAACTATAAAGTCTTTTTATGACATTTGGTAGCAGCGAAAAGAACGCACCTCATCTTCGAATCAACAGTGAATTTCTACAAAAGCAGGCGACACTCTACAAGATTAACTTCAGTTCTACAGTGAACGAACTACATTACAACCATCTACAATCAACTACAAGTAACAACTCTATGAGTTGTCTGTATAATCTTCTACACGCACCTACAAGTAGCGGCAGTCTTCATCCTACAACGAGTAAATCACAAGAAAAAAGGACCAAGAATACGTCAAGTAAGAAAATACAAAACAAACAAACGAAGAGTGAGACACGACTCATAACTCATAACCACCAGACCTCACCCTCCTCTCTCTGCTACATCCACCCAACCTCCACCGCTGACGCAGGAGTGAAGAGGTCAAGACGACGAAGCAAATACCAAGTCCATATTCACAACTCATCTTACTCACTCGTCTTCACTCAAGTTACTCATCGCTACTCATTCACTCACCACAGCTACCAGTGTGGGAAGTCGACGTCATCATGCGTGCTTGCTGAAAAGACGCCATGTCAGTCAACTCACCACCTGCACCATCACTAACATTCCCACTACGGTAAAAATTAGTGAGTTACATAGTTACTTCATTTATACAATACACAGTGATAGACAATAAGCTTCTGCACAAACATATAAAACGTGCTGTATAGCTACACTTTAAATTCATATACCTACTTCAATTATCTTCATAATTCAATCATTAAAAACTTGCACCAACAATAAATATTCTACACTGTATATATTCATTCATTTATTATAACATTTATTTACTACCAACGAGTGTTAACATTTATAACTACATAAAATAAGTGTTGCATACATACAGTTATACATTATTACATCTACAAAGTGATAAAGAAAATATACCATCACAGTTACTCAGTGAGAGATTAAAAGAACTGTATTAAACATTTATTAATTAAAGCTACCTTGTGGAAACATATAAATTAAGTTACAAGGTAAACTAGAGGAAAAAAATGGCCAACACAAATGACGTTAGCAAGAGTGAACATCTTCAACACAATCGTGAAGACAATGATTTCCACACAGTGCTGACACACATACTACCCACGATAGGTACAAGTGAACAACAAGTCAGTGTATATAGATAATACTGTATATAGTGTATATATTTTTTATATAAAATAAAATATGGGACTATATAATATCATTTTCAGTAATACCTGTGCAATATAAACTAAACTTTAAAAAAGTATCCCAAGGAAATTAGCCAGTAATTATGCAACCATGAACAACACAGAAAAAGCGTAGACAAACGAAGAAAAACAAACTATAGACAATCAATACATACAAAAAAAAAAAAAAAAGAAAGAAAGAAAAAAGAAAGAAATAGCGTAAGATCACATGACAAACAAATGAAAATAAGTGTAAATGTTACTACATATGCCAATATACCACATAAACTACAAACAAAAAAGCAAATTGTTGTCTCCACTAGCAAGTGGCATGGCACATCATCACTATCATCGACCGCAGCATGACCGGATTCATATGTCAGGACTGCAATTATTACAATTATGTAACGACAAACGATTGCATTACGTTACACTTGCTACAATTATGTAACTACAAACGATATGTAACAATTATGTAACTCCATATTATAATTATGTAACGACAAACAATTCCATTATGTTAGACTTGCTACAATTATGTAACTACAAACAATATGTACCATTTATGTAACAGTTGCATTAAGAAGATGTAACTTTAACTACAATTATGTAACTATAAACGATATGTAACAATTATGTAACGACAAACGATTGCATTATGTTACGCTTTGCCAATTATGTAACAGTTGCATTAACAAGATGTAACTTTTATGTATCTTTAACTACAATTATAAGGCCAAGACACTTATGTAACAGTTGCATTAACAAAATGTAACTACAGTTATAAGGCCAACACAATTATGCATTACCACAATATTTTGTAACAATTCATAAAATGTTACAATTATGTATTACCACAATGCTACTACATTGTTATAAGTTATACAACTATACCACAATTCTGTATTACCAGTATCATCATACAAGTTAGGTGAAATATTAGACATTACTAAAGGGATAACTCAATATGTAATGTATAACCTAGCAGTATTACCATTCCACAATTATATGAGTATGTCTGTTATACAAACACATTTTACAAAATGTTATACAACAACCATTGCATTTATTCAAATATGTATACAACTTGTTTAAAATGTAATATTATTGAATCATTGCAATTTACTATGAATATTATATGTATACAATATTATAATCAATATTATGTACTAATAGATTAGCATATGTCAATGATAATTGCTGTCGGAGGACCTCCAGCTGCGTGTCCCGAGCAGGAGCAGAAGAGGGAGGTTTTAGGAAAGGAAGACGTTGCGTAGATCTGATATTCATCCTCAGGTCTTTAGTGGCAAAGTTCCTAGAGAAAGGAAAGAAATTGTATGCGGCCTTCATGGATTTGGAGAAAGCATATGACAGTGTGGATGGGCAAAGGATGTGGAAAATATTAAGAATATATAGTGTAAATGGGAAATTGTTGAATATCGTGAAGAATATGTATGAGGGTGCTAAGGCTACAGTGTGTGTGGATAGCGACCTGAGTAATTTTTTCTATGTGAATGTTGGATTGAAACAGGGATGTGCCATGTCTCCATGGCTGTTCAATCTTTATATGGATGGGGTTAAAAAAAAATATAAGCAGGTCAGTGGATGTTGGAGCATCCCTAATGAGAGAGGGCAGTGTTTGAAAACTTCCTGTACTGTTGTTTGCAGATGATACTGCATTGTTAAGTGGAGATGAAGAAGAATTGCAAGACTTGGTGAATGATTTTATTAGTGTAAGAAACGGAATCTAAAGGTTAATGTAGGGAGGAGTAAAGTTAGGTCTCCGAGAGAAATGAAGACACTGAACATACAGCGAGGTTGGATGATGAGGAAAGGGAAAATGTGAGTACATTTATGTGCTTGGGTAGTGTGATGAATAAGGATGAAAGTTTGGAGGGTGAAGTGCTTAAAGGGGTACAACAAGGAAGAAAGGTTGCTGGTTCCTTGAAAGTAGTGATAAGAAATAGGGAAGTGAGCATGGAAGTAAAAAAGTCGCTGCATGGCAGTATTGTGATACCAATCCTAATGTATGGAAGTGAAGCTTGGACCTCGTTGGTAGGACACAAGTCAAGAGTAAGAGCGGAGGAAATGAGTTACTTGAGAGGAATATGTGGAGTTACATGGAGAGACAGACTGTCAAATGAGGAAGTGAAGCAATGTTGTGGTGTGCATGTGGATGTGATAAAAAGACAAGAGAAACACTGTGAGGTGGTTTGGCCATGTGGAGAGGATGGAGTGCAAGAGACTAACAAGGAAACTGTATGTGAGTGAGGTGGAGAGGGGGAAAGGGAGGGGGAGGACAATGATATGGAGGGATGGCGTGATGTGGTATCTGAAAGAAGGGGGTGTAAGCTGGGAGCAGGGCAGCGAAATGGCAGGGGACTAGGCGACATGGAGGCGATTTGTGTGTGGCAACAGGATTAAGGCGTCTGGCAATATATATATATATATATATATATATATATATATATATATATATATATATATTTATATATATATATATATACATATATATATATATATATATATATATATATATATATATATATATATATATATATATATATATATCTCCCCCTCCACCTCACTCACATACACTCTTCTCGTCAGTCTCTCACTCTCCATCCTCTCCACATGGCCAAACCACCTCAGTATGTTTCTCCTAATGCTTCCTATCACATCCACATCCACACCACAATGCTCCTTCACATTCTCATTTGTCAGTCTGTCTCTCCATGTGACTCCACATGCTCCTCTCAAATAATCCGCTGCTCTCACTCTTGACTTGTGTCCCTCCAACAACGTCCAAGCTTCACTTCCATACGTCAGAGTTAGTATCACAATAGTGCCATGTAATAACTTTTTCACTTCCATGCTCACTTCCCTGTTTCCCATCACTGCCTTCAAGGAAGCAACCTTTCTTTCTTGTTATATCCTTCCAAGCACTTCACCCTCCAAACTTCCATCCTTATTCATTACACTACCCAAGTGCTTAAACATACTTAAATTTTCCATTTCCTCATCATCCAGCCTCACTGTATGGTAAATTCACTGACTTCACCCCTCTCGAGGACCATAAATTTCTTCTTCCCTACATTCACCTTTAAATGCCGTTTCTTACACACTCTCCCAAATTCATCCACCAAGCCTTGCAGGTCCCCTTCACTTAACAACACAGTATCATCTGCAAACAACAGTACAGGGAGTTTCCAAACACTGCCCTCTCTCATTAGGGCCACTCCAACATCCACTATCCTACCTAGTATCTTTTTTATACCCCCATCCATATACAGATTGAACAACCATGGAGACATGACACATCCCTGTTTCAAACAAACCATCAAATAGAAAAATTCACTCAGTTCACTATCCACACGCACTGCAGCCTTAGCTCCCTCATACATACTCTTCACAGCATTCAGCAACTTCCCATCCACTCCATATATTCTTAATACTTTCCACAATCCCTGTTTATCCACCCTGTCACAGTGGCGTATCCAGGATTTTTGCCAGGGGGGCAAACACTTGGAATATTTCCCCCAAACTTTCCTAGATTTGGTGCTTTATGTCATCAGAAATAAATTTACATCATTACTGTCGCATTTATTCAAGTGTCTTAAAGAAAAACTATCTTTTTCTCACATGTTTACAGCTTTCTTGGAGTAATTTTAAGTAAATAGCTTATAATCCTTTCAGAGGAGAGGTATGTAAGACAGTCAGTATATAATGTTACCAGAAGTCTGCTCTATCATTAGAGAGAAAAAGGAAACAACAGCAATAAATTAGAAGGCACCGGAGTTTCCGTAACAAAGACAGCTTGTCACTAGTATCATTGGTCATCATGGTCATTCTCGTAGCTGGTATTATTATTGATACACGCATGCTGACTTCTGTCCGTTCTACCTCAAAACATTTTTTTTCTCGGTACCACAAATTTCTTGTGCAATTTTATTATTGAAAAAAGCAATGTCAACATGATACTCTTAGCGCATCATTTACCTGCTGTTTTTATCTCTCTGTATATATAAGGAAGTATAGCTATTTTGCATAATAACCTACGAAATTATGATGAAATATACCACACATCGGCACAGCACCTACCATACGAGAGGCAATGCGTCAATACTATCTGTTTATATTCGGAAATAAACCCTGTATTTTCATTGGCTGCTTTAAGAAAAATGGCGGCATGGATAGGCCAGTGAAAACTCGAAATCTGGCGTAAGTGTCCCGAACACACACAGTTTCCCAAACCGTTTTTTTCTATATTCCTTTGCTGTTTTGTATCCCTCTCTCTCTCTCTCTCTCTCTCTCTCTCTCTCTCTCTCTCTCTCTCTCTCTCTCTCTTTCTCCACTTAGCACATATGCCTAAATTAAAATTCGGTGCTGCAGCCACCCCCAGACTGGTATTCTGTTTTGAACTACTGCTGTGGTGGTAGGTAATAGAAACTCTGTTTTCCACTACTTATTCTTTTAGTGTGATTCTCACTGACTCAGGCATCAGGTGTAGTGCATACGTCAAGACTGACCTAAGTAAATACATCTGGTGGGATTAACCTCTCTTAATCCTTGACTTAGATGACCACTAGACCTGCCCCGCTCAACAAGGAATGATTTTCGTATCACCTGAACTGCATTGTACTGCATAGAAAGGATTTTTCCGGTAGGGGAAAAAAAAGAAAGAAAAACGGAGTAAAGCTTTTCATCCAGAAAATTCTCACCTAGAGAAGTGGGGGGGACATAGATACTGTCCCCCAGGCTCCAAAAAGTGGGGGAGGGAGGGGCATGTCCCTCTGTCCACCACTCAAACGAGGCCCCTGGCACACATATTTATATCTGCTTACCTTCTAAAATGTAGTCTGAGGTGATCAAAATGGCTTCATGCAGTCTTCAAAAATTCTGCTTGTTTCAGCTGTTTGTAACAATAATTGTGCAGTGTTTGTCTACAACTGGCTACAGGATGAGAGTAAATGGCTGCAGGGTGAGAGGATGTGGCTGAGGGGACAAGAAGGCCATTTTTATACCTCATCAGGATTCAGGTGCAAAACATCATTAGAGCTCTAATATTAACCACATAATCCAGGGTGATAGGGGAAATTGTTAAGTTATAACTAATCATTTTTTCTCAAGGATTTTATTATATTTAGTCTAGCTTTGAATTTCAAAGGAAAGTATTACTCCCACATGAATATTTTTGGAAACAGATAATAGTGGAAAAATTAGGAAACTGTATTGTCATACAAGAACTATGCCAAAAATCCCTTTCAGTATTTCCCCAAAATTTTCCCAAGGGGGGGCAAACTGCCCTCCTTGCCCTCCCAGTGGCTACGTGTATGGGTGTATTAGAAGACTGTGATGGGGGAGTGGCTGATCTTTTGAAAAGACAATTGGGATAAAACTGCAGTGTTTCGAGTCCGTGTCCATCCCAGTTGAAAAACTAAATTATTGAAGAATACTACCATTTGTGACTATTGTTGGCCTATATGACTGATTCATAATTATTTTTAGTCACTGCAGTATAATATGATGTCAAAACAACACGTTATTAGCGTTTCTCATAAGAAATACAGTTATTAATTATTATCTGTGGAGCAAACAATTCAAGAACTTTACATTTTCTAAGTATAGTGTGGCGTCTGGTGGGTTTTTTCAGGGATCTATATCAGTGAGAAAGAATGTCTTTATATATACCTTGCATATCATATAATATTTCTCCAAATTTGTGTCTGTGGTGAAAAACAGAAAGAAATTGAATGTAATAAGTTGCCTCGCTGTACCGCATTGTTTTGAGTCAATCTCCCCTACCCTCCCAGGCCACTAAGCCCTGCCCACCGGCTTAATTCGCGCAGATACAGAAAGACCGACATGCCGCCTCCTCCCTATTATCCCTCCATGGTGGCTGCTGCATCCCCAGTGTGGGCCATGGCCCATTCCCTGCTTCTCAACATTCCAGCACACCGCCTGCTGATCCTGTAGCATTCTTTGGCAGCGGGTACAGAGTCTCTCAGCTGACACCCCATCAGTATCTGGGCTGAAGGCGCATTTGTGTCATGTAGCGGGGTGTTGAGGTACTGTAATATGGCCTTGGCAGCTGCATCCAAATCCAGGGAGCCTCCCACGCTGTCTTCTTCCTCAGCGCCTATTTGCAGACTTGACTGTGGCCTCCACTCGGCTGTTGGACTGTGGCTAATGGGCCGACAACACTCTCATCTGCAAATGGCACGCAGATAGGAATGTCTTAATTTCCCCATTCACGAGGCTTGTACCCCTGTCACAAGAGAGGACCTCTTGGATACCGAAACTTTTGAATCATTTCCAAATGGCAGGTATGAGCCGTAAGCTGGCTCTGCCCCTGGGCAGATACTCCACCTCCAGCCAGACATGGGCAATGTACTCCTTACCCTCCAGTTGGAACAGGTCAGCCACTGCTTGCTGAAAGAAGTACTCAGGTGGGGGTGTGGGCAGCAAGTTTTCCACTGGTTGTGATGGGGCGTTGATTTCACATACTTGACAGTGCCTCGCCTTCTGTTCCACCTCAACATCTATGCTGGGCTAGTACACACACTGCCTGGCACACCTGAGCATGGAGTCCCTGCCTTGGTGACCTGCATGGAAGTTGCTTAGGACCACACATCGAAGGGCTGTGGGAATTATGAGTCACAGGTGCCCCTTGTCGCTTTCATATATGTGTGTTCCCCTGGCATGACAGGTGTCACCTCATCCTGTAGTATGAGTGGAGTGCTATTGACTCCTTGTCCTTCCAGTTGGCCCAGTCCCCGGTGGTCACGCGCTCATGGCGGAGCCTGTAGTCTTTGTCCTGATGTGCTTCCTCCTCCACTTGATGAACGTGCATGATGTCTCCTTCTATGTTTTCTAGACGACAGGCCATCGCTGCTGCAACCACAGCGCATGTAGCCTCGTCTTTCACCAGGTCTGTCTCGTCCAGTCCGTCCCATAGGAGGGGGTATCTTGACAGTGCGTCTGCTGTGCGGTTCACCTCCCACTTCAGGTATTTTATGTGAAATGAGTATATCAATGTCTCCTCCTTGATGTTGAGGATGTGGGGGTTGCTGATGTCTTTCAGCTCTTTGCCCTTGAAGATCTTGGTGAGTGCATGGTGGTCTGTGATGGTGACGTCTGGACATCCCAGCAGGAACAGGTGCACCTTTTTCAGGCACCATGCAATGATAAAGGCCTCCCTCTCCTAAATTGAGTAGTTTTTCTCGGTTGATGTTACATGGCGGCCAGTTTCCAGACGCCCTTGCAGCACAGAGGATGCATCTTGAGACACACACTGGCAGTACTGTTGTTTGACCACAAAACCGATGCCAAGCCTTCTGAAGTAACTGAACACTGCTGAGGCCATTAAGTGTTGTAATACTGGAGGCCCTCCGCTGCAAGCTTGCCTATAGCCCCCTTTGTTGACTCAGACATGGGCTGGAATTGGCTGTCCCAGTACATCACTTTTCCTGGCATTTTTTTCAATATTTCTCCTCCCAGCTGAGCAGATAAGCTGCGAAGGTCACGCCTCTCCTGCAGATGCGGAATTTGTCTGGGTGAAGCATGATCCCATTTTCCACACACATTCAAAGGAACATGTATGCCAAAATCATCGGCGATGCTATGGTCATGGAGTGTGTCATTGACACATTTCAGTTTCTTGGGGATTTCTGTTTTTGTGTCATCGAAATGCTTGGTAAAGGCGTCCTGCTCTGCACAGTGGCCCATGGGTGTGTGCCGGTAGCAGAAGTGCCCCCACGGGGTCATGAAGGTAGCCAGCTTCTTGCTCTCCTTGTCCAGGGGATCTGGTGGTACCCCAAATAAGGATCCGCTACTGTTTTGAACATGTGCTTCAGCACACTGGTGATTGCGTTGAATGAGAGTTTGGTGTGGTAGGTCTCCCGCTGGCTTGCTTGGTTGAGTCGCTGATAGTCTGTTGTTCTGCATGGCCTCCCATCTTCAGGACCACCACCATATGGGAACACCTCTCCATGAGTTCTCCAGCCAAAACGGGCTTGATGATACCCTTCCTTATGTTCTTTTCGAACAGCTGGCGAACTTCGTTGTAGAAGTGGTGGGGGACAGACATAGGTGTGTGCATTGTGTAGCGCTTCGAATAGGGGCGCAGGCAGATGTGGTGGGCTGGCCCTTTTATCACGGGCAGGGGGGCATGGTTCACTGTGAATATCATGTGGCCGAAGTGCTCCAGGAACCACTTTTCAAGCAGGTTCACATTTTCTTCTGTCTGGGCATATGGGGGAGTATCAGGTTGGGTGGGGACTCTTCCACCTGTTCAATGACACCTACAGTCGCTGGCACACTGGAGAAGTCATGTGGCACCAATCCCAGCTTTTTCTCATCTGCAATGACAGATACAGCCACTGCACCCCATCAGCGAAGTATGGGTTCGCCATTGCAGACCTTCCGCCCACATTGAAGCAGCTTTTCTTGCATCCCACAGCGCATATGCTTCTGCATGCGAGGTGATGATACTCATAGTTGCTCTCTGTAGTCTTCGCAGAGTCAGCCCGAGGCCCCACATGAGGTGGTGTCCTGCTCTGCATACCTGTGAAACCCTATCGGCTACTACCTTGCATGCTATGGGTGGGCCATCATGCTCCACTTCCAGCCTAAGGCAGGCTGACACCTTGGCGTTGGCTATTGTGACACTGCCAGAGGTCTTGGTGGGGCTGGGCTGCTTTGCTGACCTACACACTCGCTGGAAGTGGCTGAACCTCTGATACCTGTGGCAGGTGGCCTTGATGGCAGGGCACCGAAGCTCCACGCTGCACTTGCTGCTGCCACACCTCCAGCAGCCTTTTGCTGGTGTGGGAGGGGCATGAAACTGGGGTGGCCTGGTACCCACCTGCTGCAACTGATTTGCACTGGCTGCTTCTGTTTCCTCCTCATCACTCACAGAAGCTCCTGCCACTCCGCTATGGCCGTGCACCACCACCGTTTTCTCCGCCGATTCAAACACTTCACAGGCATTTGTGATTTTTTCCACAGATCACTACACTGCAAGTCATCGCAGCACTTCTGTTTTCATACTGACGTTGTACAGTCCCATCACAAACGTTTTCGATAGCATGAAATCACCGAGATTTACAGAAAACCGGGGACACCTAAAGTCACACTCTACTGCCTTGGCTCTACATTTTACCACATATAAACACATATTAACATTAAGCTCCTGCATGTATGTGAAGAACCCAACCATTCTCTCACAGTGCACCCGGGGCCCACCACCATGCTCCTCACCATGCTGACAGCCTCCTCTGTGCACATAGCCTTGAATCAATGTTTGGCCATTCATGCGTCCATGCATTGCTGCACCTTGGGATCATACAACAATCTTACGTCACCCGCAGCCAAGGGTGGGACACACCTACTGTCATTGCCGTAACACCCGACACTGCGAGCCCATGCCTCAAATTGGGATGGTGACATTCCTCTGGTAGCCTTACCGGGAGTTGCAGGTGGTGCTGGCACTCACCACTGGGCTAGTGATTCTGGGTGCAGGGCTGGGTACACTGGCTGGTAGGCCGTCCCCATCCCTGGAGGTCGTAGCTGGGATGGTGGTACTTTGCACATGTTATTGTGCAGTTGGTCTCCCGGCGCCATGCAGCGGAACCAGTCCTTTGACTCTAGGTTCACCTGCTCGGTCACAGGTGGCGCCACCCCTGGGTCACCCATGGAACTCCACTGCGCCATGGTGGGGTGAGGACCAGGAGGGAGATAGAAACAGTGAGGCCAGCTTGAGATTAATTCTTATAGGTCCAGGCATGGGCACATCCTATCACTAGTGTGGCCTGAGTCAGACTGCCCTCCAATACTCAGGTGCAGACCAGTGGCGTGCATGGGAGCTCAGCTTGGCGGGAAGAGATCCCACACAAACACAAACTCCAACAGATGACGATTTTTAAGATACTGAAAATATGTTTGGTTTGCTTTCCTTTTTTGAACATTCTGCTATAAACTATAACATTCAGCTTGATAATAACAACATTCTATCATGAAAAAGTGTCTTTACATAGAGCAATCAAAGAAAGCAGATGTGCGGCCAAGAATTACAGAAATTGTGTATCTTTTTCCTTTCGCTCTACTGCGCAATAAAATGCAGAAAAAAATTTATATATCATTGTAAAGGTAATTTACCGTAATTTTGCATGGTTTAAACGTGATTTATATTTTTTTATTAGTTTTTTTTACCGAATGTATTTCTACAGCAAGGTATGATTTTTTTTTTTTTTTTTTTACCTAACTTCAACTAGATATTTTGACTTTTGACATACTAAGGTAAAGTACAACTATTCAGCTTTAAAATAGTACCAAAGCCAACATTCTTTCATGAAAAATTATTGCACAGAGAGATCAGACAATAATATCAGGGCCCAAAGATGTGGATGACTCAAGCACAAGCATAATCTGCAAGGCCCCCAAGCCTGTTATATTCAATTATTATTTATCCCCTTTAAAAGTAAGGTAAATTATGATAACTCTAGTCAAAACCATTGATCGATTATATCCAGTGGTCAACAGCCAAAATGTTTCTGACTTATTCTCACCTGTTTCTAACTAATTTGTTACCCTCAGTTTCTAAACTGACCCTAAAATTTGGCTATCGCGTAACTTTGACCTACAACATCATAAATGAGGGAAGAGTCCATGAAACATGCAATATCGTCAAATGAGTGACAGGAAGTCAATATATTGTTCATCATATCATCGAATCCTCAGTTGCCCCATGAGGAGGGTAGGAGCCCGGGGCTAGGCAATATGGTCCTGACTTTTAAGGTGAGAGTGACCAGCCTCACTCATCCCTGAGTGGCATTACATGAGCAATAAACTCCAACCATCCCCTGGATATAAACCTTAAACAGCTCAATCCGATTGGAGCGCTGTAATTACCCACTAAACTTGTTACAAAAATATTATACTTAGGCTTTAATTTATATCATATACTAAGCACAAACCGATATATATACATAACATTATTACATGACCTTTGCACATTTTAAGTGCCTCTGGATTTTGCATTTGTAGGAGCAATTACGCTCATGCTGTAAAGTCCATCTATAGTCGCTCATAATGTTTGGATTGAATCGGCAATGATATCGGCTCTCCATTACGACAGTTTTGTGGTGAAACCTTTCGCCACGTTCATCACTGACATTGACAAAAATGACTAGAAAGAAGTCCAAATGAAAATGGAAGATATTTATCTGCAGCGACATTCAAGCACTGAGTGCATTGTAACACTTCAACATCTCGTCCACAAGATCCTTATAATTCGTTGCTCAAAAATTTCCTAGGTAATTCATGGCAAGCACCATGAAGCTCTCCCAAGCAGCCCTTTCCAGCTCAGATTAGCTCTTTACAATATCATGATCATTGAGTATAAGATGAATTTGTGATCATATTGAAAAAACCTGCCCTTACTTTCGCCTCAGATACAGTGCCTTAAAACTCCGATAGTAAGCAGTGGAATCCAGCACCATCTTGATCCATGGCCTTGACAAAGTTCTTCATCAAAGTTTCAAATGTAGAGGAGGCAAGAATACCTTCCAAGGGTCAACAAGAGGTTTGTTAAGACAGTTGCACCTTCCAGTCATATCTTTCGGTTGAAGTGGGCATTTCTTTTGTGTGCGATGCTTAGCGTCTGCTTTGCTGTCCCATGAGCAGGAAAAACACATGTACTTCGTGTAACCTTGCTAAAGTCATAGAAGCAAAGAGATCACTTCCAGGTCCCCGCAGATGCTCCATTGATGTGTTTTGTAGCCAGTATCAGTCAACAGAGTACTCATAGATTCAAAACATTTATTCATTCCATGGGCATGCACAATTGGAACAGAAGGAAGCTCATTTCCATTATGGAGAAGGACTGCCTTCAGTGCATTCTTCCCAGAATCTATGAACAACGGCCATTGTCCTTTTTGATAAGGACGAGACTTACAAAGGTGTTCCTTTAACGATACAACATCATAACAATAACAAAGCATGTCATCCATCTTGAAGTACATTGAAAGCTTTTCATGTCTATGATGGAAGGTGGTGGTACAAATTCCACATTGTAGCATGTTCCATTGCTTGAGTCGAGAGCCAAGGAAATAATTTTTCTCCTTGGTGGAATTAAGGTTTCTTATAAGGTCATGCAGCTCTACCTGACTGATGAGGTGTGGCTCCTTGCTCTCTAAATCTTCTTGAAAGTCGGCATCCATGCAACACTCCTCCTCACTAGATTCTGATTCACTTGTGGTACTTAATGACGAATCTGGAACTGGAAGCTCAGGGCCACGGGGTGCTTGCCTTAGAGAAGGTATGTAAGGATACCTGATCTTGGACCGAGTTTTCACTGAAGTCCCCTGGCGTTTGTGAGGCAAAAGTATTCTCTGGACAGTGATCATTTGGTTTGCGCCAAACCACTGGTACCGTGAAAGGCATACCTGATGGCTGTTTCATGTGGTTTACAGCGAGCTTGCATGCAGTGTGGGGTGCCCACTTCATGTGTTGATTATCATCAGAACATTTGAAATGATGTTTGTAAGCACTTTTAACATTCCTTGTAATTGGTATCTTCAGGCTTTCAGGTGTAAAAAAAACTGCAGATGTAGCAGAAAGAGTCTGATGCATTCATATAGTTGCAGTACTTTATTGCTTGCCAAAGCAGATCAAGGCAATGTAACAGTAAAAAATGCTGAAATGGAATAATAGCAAATATTAGATTACCATTGCATACACTGGCGTAACAAAAAAATAATAATCTGCTTAATGGTTGGAAAATTTCACCCGACTTTCGGCTGTGGCTGATTCACTTTGAGTTGCTAAATATCTTATGATTCAGGTACTTAACTGAAACTGACATAACCGCCACAATTACTAGTTGAATGCAACTTTACAAGGTATATCTATCTCTGTGTTTGGAGTAGAATCGAATTTTCCAACAGACAAGCATATTTTCCTATGGTATAATGGTTTTCGAAAACTGGACGTGCTGGCGAAAATTGGATATCGTATTTGAAATTTACAGGTTCATGTTCCTTAGAATCATCTAATAATATACTAGAACCATAACACTTTAAATTCTGTAAACTGGTGATATTCTTTAGGAAATGCCCAATCTACCAGCTAAATTTGCTTAAGTTTTCTTTAGTAACAAAAAATTGCTCCTAAGATATTGGTTATCTATTCACCAAATCTGGTCAAAATCTCCCAATATAGGCTGTTTAACTACCAGATTTGCTAAAAATTTCTCTTTTAATCTGACTAAGATAAATTCTTCTAAACGCTAATTTATAGACTATGTATCCACTAAATTTGGTTTAAATCACATTAAAAATATGTAATACTACTAACACTAACAAAAAAATCACTATCGCTGAAAAAAACATTCTTTGGGACACTGGCTAACTTCCAACAACATACCTTTTAGTGAAGAGAGAGGAGGTTGTGTTGCTTGTGCGAGCAGGAGAAGCCTTATATTACCTATCCCTACCCCATTTTCTGATGAAGAACATTCTCTCTCCATCCTCCATCTTTATCCCTCCCCCTCACCTCCGTCACACATCTGTGAAACATGTGAAGGTCACTTTTTTCCTTTCCTCTCTCTTATTATTTTCAGTGAGTTAATGGTAACACCATTTATTTATTCGGTTAGGCTATTTACAATTTATTAGTCATCCAAAGAGGAAAATTTTTAACCTGTTATTCAAATCTCTCTTTTTTAATTCTGAAAAATAAATTAATAAACAGATAGGGATGAAATACATACTTTCCTTAAAAAGAAAATGATTCAGATTTCGTAAAAAGATAATTTGATCGAGATTTAAAAAATTAAATCTTCCCTCTCACATTAGTTATCTACTCACCACATCTGGTTCACCAGATCTCTTTCTTACCGTTTTTAAGTAATCTAGACAAATAAATTAACAAAAAAATAAATGGAGGGGGGGTGAAAACATACTCTCCAAAAAGTGAATTCCTGGTAGTTAGGCAATCGACTCACCAGATTTGGATCACCAGATCTCTCTCTTTCTTATTTTTCTGAGCAATCCAGATAAATGAATTGACAAAGAAAAAATACGGATGAAAACATACTCTCCTTGTCGGAAGAAAAAGATTCAAATTTAGTAAAAAAAAAAAAATCCTAGCACATAGGCAATCTACTCAGCAGATTTGGGTCGTCATTTACTGTCTCTGAGTAATCCTGACAAAAGGGAGGAAAACATATTCTCCTTGTCAGAAAAAGAAAATTCAGCTTGTGCAAAAAAAAAACATGGATGGAGAATAATATATATATATATATATATATATATATATATATATATATATATATATATATATATATATATATATATATATATATATATATATATATATATATATATATATATATATATCCCTAGCGTATGAGCTATCTACTCACCAGATTTTGTTCACCAGATCCCTCATTTTAATCTCTTTTGAGTAATCCAAATATATAAAGTAAGAAAAAATTATAACTCCTTGAAAAAAAAAAAAAAATCTTGCCTAGGGTATAGGCTATCTCTCTACAAAATGTAAGCCAATGCAAATTAATATACAAGTGTTTTAAAAGGATTAAAGTAATCAAAACAAAGAAAGTAACTGTATATCTATATACAGTACCTAAACTGCTTCCCCCCAAAAAAGGAAGGTAGCCCAGACAGGAAGACACACTCCAAATTTGCTCATCCAAACACACACATTTATTCGTATCTTAGCCCTAAGGGCAGAAGGGACAGATCCTTACTACACCATACCGCAAGAGAGTCAACTACGCAGTGCAGTCAGCGACATCCGCAGCAGGGTCTGGCAGCAGAGCTGGTTTACCCCTGCCACATCATAATGGACCCATCCCATTACCCACACCTGACCTGATCAGCTGATCAGACCAAATGTGGGAGAAAATCCTCTCAGGGCTGCATCACCATTTATTCATTCCCAGTTTCTCTCCAATCATTCCTATCATGCACAGCCACTCTTCCTTGCTCAACAGACATCCCTCTCGCATCTAATGCTCTCTTCACACTGTCCATCCATCCTATTCGTGGTCTTCCTTTTAGCCTGACACATCTCATATTAGATCTAGTTATCTTTTTCACCAGTCACTCCTCGTTAATCTCTCCATATGCCCAAACCATCGCAACACTCTCCACTCAAATCGATCAGCCATTTCCTGCATAACTTCAGTTCTCCTTCACACTTTGAAGTTTCTCACTTCATCCATATGCGTCACCACACATACTCCTCAGACACCTCATCTCCATTACATTCAAACTTTTCCTCTCTGCAACACCCATATTCCATGTTTCAGCCCCATATAAAACACTACACCCTCATAGCCTTCTCTTTACATCCACTCTAGGTGAACGACACCTAAACGCTTTTCTCATTCCTCCCATCACGTTTCCTACTTCATTCATTCTAAACTTCACTTATACATCTATTTTTCCATCCATAGCAACATATGAGCCTAAACTCTTATAACAGTCTACCTCCTCAAGCAACTTACCATTCAAAACAATACCGGTATTCATACTCCTACCATCTACCAACCTCGTACACTTCATCACTTTACGTTTATTCTTATTACTCTCAAGTTACTCCTTTCACACATCCTTCCAAACTCCTCTACCAACTATCTCAATTTCTCCTCCGAATCAGCCACCAGTGGAGTATCATCCACAAACAGCAGCTGATTCGAATTCCACTCCCTACCATCAGCATTCACCAGGCTCAGTCCTCCACCTGACACTCTCGAATTCACCTCCTTTACAACATCATCCATATAAATATTAATCAGCCAAGGCTACATCACACATCCCTGTAACAGTCAACTCTCACAGGAAACCAGTCACTCATAGTATTTCCCACTCTTACACACGCTCTACTATTGACATAAAAAACTCTTCACTCCATTTAACAACCTACCATCAAGTCCATACAATGTCAAAACAGTCTAAATAGCCTCCCTATCATTTTTATCGTGCGTTTTCTTTAAATCCATGAACGCCCCAAACACTTCCTTATCTTTCGTTAAATACTTTTCACACACCTGTCTCACAGCAAACACCTGATCTACGCATCTCCTCCCTCTCCTAAAGCCACACTGCTCATCACCAATTACTCCTTCTGTACCCTGTCTAACTTTCTTAATTAACCCTCTGCCATAAACCTTACCTAGAACACTCTACAGACTTATACCCCTAAAGCTAGTACATTCATGCTTATCACCCTTACCTTTATACAATGGAACCACACTAGCACTTGCCCAGTCAGTTGGCATCATACCGCTCACAAAACACACATTCAGCAATCTTTTAGGCATTCCACAGTACACCTATCCATACCTGCAGCTTTCCCTACTTTCATCTCCTTTACTGACTCCTGCACTTCCTCCATCGTCATCAATGACTCATTCAACTCTCCCAACACATTTATTCATTGCATTCTTCCATCTGCCACAATCTCAGCCACCCTTTCCTCCTCTACATTTAATAATATTTCAAAATACTCCACCCATCTCTTCCGTACTGCATCCATCTCAGTTAACGTCCTTCCATCTTCTGGTTTTATTCAATCCTTCTTCCCAGATTCTCCTTTTTGCATCCTTTTCACCTCCTTCCAAAATATGTTCTTTTTCTGTTGAAAATTCTCAGTAAATTACCTACTACAGCTCTCATCTGCTGCCACTTTAGCATCATGCACAGCCCTTCTCGCCCTACTCCTCTTTTCCTTATACCTCTCATATGACACCTCATCCTTCCTCTGCAGCCACACTTCATGTGCACATCTCTTCTCAGCCACAGCCATACTTACTTCCTTGCACCATCATTCACTTCCCTTTCTTACACTACACACTCGTCTCACACCATACACCTCTTCCGCATGCCCCACCACAGCACTCTTAAACAACTGCCATTCCTCCTCCACACTGCCATTTTCCTGATCTTTCACTGCATCCCATTCATTTTTCAACTTCTGATACTTTATCATTTTTTCTCACTCAAACAACTCATTCACTTTCAAACCTCCCTGCCACACTTTACGCTCCCACCTCTTACCCATCTCATACCTACCCTTAACTTTCCCTCCGCCAGATAGTGGTCAGACATACCTCCACCCTTCCCGCTCAAAACTCTCATATCCAACAATCTTCCTGTTACATTCCTGGACACAACCACATAGTCCATCAATGCTCTATCAACAACCCTTCCACCCTCCTGTCTCACCCATGTATACTTATAATTATCTTTCTACTCAGACAAGGTATTTCCAATCACCATCTCTCGCTCAACACACATCCCGATCATTCGTTTCCCATTTTCATTTCTTACAGGCACATCATACATACCAACTGCACCTTCATCTGCTACAATTCCCACTCCAGCATTCAGATCTCCCATCATTACCACATTCACATTTGCTCCAGAACTTTACAGACACTCATTAACATCATTCCAGAAAGACTTCCTCTCGTCTGCATCTCTTTCGCTACCAGGCCCATATGTATTCAAAAATACAACTCACGTCCAAATTTCGCTTTCACCCACATCAGTCTCGATGACACATTCTTCCAATCAATCACACAATGCTGCACTTCCGGGCTCACTAACAAGGCCACACCTCTTGCCCTTCCCTCTATCAACATTTGACATCCTTTCATTCACACTTCCAAACATAGACTCACCTTTCCCTTTCATCTTTGTTTCAATCAAAGGTAACACATCCAACTTTCTTCTCACAAACATTCCCCCAATCTCAATCGTACTACATTACGGGGTGGCAGTGACTCAGTCGGTAGACAGGTGGCCTGCATTCCCACCTGACCCGGGTTCAAATTCCCGCTGGGACAGGGAACAGTTTAAGGATTTGACTTTCATAATATCAGGCTTTATTGATCTACCAGAAAACCCGCCGACATGTAAAAATATCCCCGCTAATATCAATACACCAGTCCTGTATGAGACAGCCCTAGCATGTATTCAATAAGGACGGTGGGTGTTAGCGCCAAAGTGGTGACATGTAGAGGTGTATGGCATGTAGGAGGACTATTGGCCCTTGGGAGCAGGCTGTGAAGCCTATGGCCAGAGTCGGACACATTTAAAAAAAAAAAAAAAAAGACATCCATGCACATTCATAGACTCAGTCTTCAGAGTACGGGGATAACTCATTCGCCTTCCTCTTTATTTCCTGCCTTATTGTAGGAACTAAAAAACAGAGGAAGGGGTCCCTAGTCCCCTCACCCCGTCCCTTTTAGTCGCCTTTTACGACACACAGGGAATTCGGTGGCAGAATTCTTCCTAACACAACCTGACCGCACAGTGGTAGTGTCACCCCACAGTGCGGCCAGATTGTCTCCCCTCCTCCACAGGGGGGACACACACAAAAAAAAGGGGGGGGGGGCGATGAAAAACATAATTTACTTCTCTGAAAAAATTATTCAGATTTTGCACACAAAAAATCTGGATCAAGAATTCAGAAAAACTAGGTGGAAAAATATTTTTCCTAAAAACATTGTTAGCTTTGAAAAAACAAACAAAAAAAAAACAAGATCCTGCTAACAAACAAATAATAGTAATTTTCCTTTGGGAGATTTGATTTGGGGTTTATAAGATTAATTTTTTTCTTCTCCCTAAAAAGATGAAAATTAGGTTTGCAAAATAAAGATTTTTTTCTCCTTCCCTGTAAGAAAAGCAAAGTTTTTGTTTTTAGTCCTGCTAATAAATAAATAGGAATTACAGTATTGTTCTTCGAGTGATTTGATTAGGGTTTTGCAAAAAAAAAAAAAAAAATGAAAGTTTGGTTTGCAAAGAAAAATTCCTCCCCTTAAAAAAAAAGATGTCATTTTTTTTTAAGCGGGTTCATCACACAGTTTATTACTCCTCTCCCTCAAGAAAAAGTTATCAGATCTCTTTCTTTTTAGTTAGGCTATCAGATCTCTCTTTCTTTTTAGTTATGCTATCAGATCTCCTTCTTTTTAATTGGACTATCAGATCTCTTTTTAGTTAGGCTATCAGATTTCTTTCTTTTTAATAATACTATCAGATCTCTTCTTAGTTAGGCTATCAGATCTCTCTTTCTTTTTAGTTATGCTACCAGCTCTCTCTCTAATTAGGCTATCAGATCTCTTTTTAGTTATGCTATCAGATCCCTCTTTGTTTTTAGCTATGCTATCAGATCTCTCTTTCTTTTTAGTTAGGTCATCAGACAGGGCTGGATTTATCAATAGGCCAAGTAGGCCATTGGCCTAGGGCCCACCGGTATCTGGTGGCCCACTTAAACTAAGTTGTTGCGCAGTGTGCCAGCGTATAACCTTGTTTCAAGTGCATACCGAGTATTTCATTAGATAATATATTTACAACCATAATGGCCCTTGTACAGTAAGTATAGGGCCCAGAGTATGTGGCCCCTGTCCAGTAAGTATAGGCCCGAGGTGGTCTGCAACCGGTGGGCCATGGCCTAGGACCCACAAGCAGGTAAATCCGGCCCTGCTATCAGATCTCTCTATCCTTTTAGTTAGGCTATCAGATCTCTCATTCTTCTTAGTTAGGCTATCAGATCTCTCTTTGTTTTTAGTTAGGCTATCAGATCATTCTTTCTTTCTAGTTTGACTATCAGATCTCTCTTTCTTTTTAGTTAGGCTATCAGATCATTCTTTCTTTTTAGTTAGGATATAAGATCTCTTTCTTTTTAGTTAGGCTATCAGATGTCTCTTTCTTCTTGATCCTACTAACAAACAAAAATGTGTGATTTTTTTTCCTGAAGATATTTCGTTAGGGTTTTGCAAAATTAAAAAAGAAAATGTTCTTTACATAAAAAATAATCTTTCATTTGCAAAAAATGAAATCAAAACTTTTTCTTTTCTTTTTTTAATCCTACTAACAAATAAAAAGGAGCGATTTTTCTTAGTGCGATTTAATTGGGGTTTTGCAAAATATTTTTTTCCCTTTCCCCCCAAAGTAAACTTAGGTCTACAAACAATTTTTACCTCTCCCTAAACAAAACAAAAAAATAATAATAAGTTAGGCCACGAGATATCTTTTTCTTTTTAATCCTGGTAAGAAATAAATAGGAGTGATTTTTCTCTACGAGATTTGAACACCTTCCTTGCCAGAGTCTTTGTACCTTCAGTGCCGAGGGTGTGGGAGGCCAGGATGCCGACCATTTTTGAGTTATTATATTTTTTTGCTGCATGCTCACTTCGGCTGCAGCCACCGAAACTTGGTGAGCCAATCCCATCGAGTTCGTCACCCGTCAGATGTGCGTCAGGTGGGTACATTTAGATACCCTCAGCGGCTAATGTGGATGGATGGTGATAGATGGTACATTTTTGGTGTGGGGTGGGTGGATGTACAGAGTACTTCTAGTAAGGAAATGCAAAGTGGTTTTACATAATGTGACCACGGTCGAAACTAGGATGATGGGAAGTTGGGGTTTCGTGCTAATTTTCTCTTTTTTTATATATATTATACTAGCATACGGTGCTATAAACACTCATGCTACATGCAGTCACATCAGTTACGGGAAAAAAAATAGTTGGGGAGTAAATAGAACCTCCTTGCATTATCCAATATTTTCAGATACCCTCAGCGGCAAATGAGATGGATGGTCCATTATTGGTGTGGAGTGGGTGGATGTACGGAGTACTTCTAGTAAGGAAATGCAACGTGGTTTTACGTAATGCGACCACATTCGAATATGATGGAAAGCTGTGGTTCATGCTAATTTTCACATCTATCTATATATATATATATATATATATATATATATATATATATATATATATATATATATATATATATATAATCTCAGTAGCCGTTTGAGTGTCCACTGCAGGACCGGGCTATCCCAACCGAAGCAGGGCCAATACAGCCAATGTATCTCTACCAAGTGGCTTAGGCTGTCTGGTAGAGTATATATATATATATATATATATATATATATATATATATATATATATATATATATATATATATATATATATATATATATATATATATATATATATATATATATATATATATATATATATATATATATATATATGTATGTATGTATCATTTTTGCATAAGGCACTTATGAAGTGTGGCTTATAGAGGTTGGGGGAGTGGACTTTCTGACCACTACTTGGTGGTGGCCAGAATCAAGATCCAATGAAGATGGAGAAATAGACGAAAGGAAGGACGGGAAGAAGGAGTATTTGTAAGGAGAGTGGAAAGGTTACAAGAGGATGAGAAAAAGGCAGAATATAAGAGAAAAGTGGAGGAACGATTGGGCAAATATGAATTGGAGCAGATGGGGGACGTGGAAGATGTGTGCAGGATATTCACAGAAGAAATATGTGCAGCATGTGGTGCGGTATGTGGGACGAAGAGAAGATGGAGGGGGGAGGCGGAAGAGAGAGTTATATGTAGAAGGGAAGAGAGAGGTGAAAAGATTAGTAGGAGAGAGTAAGAAGAGAGTGAATGAGGAATATCGAAGGAATTTGAGTGTAAAGTGGAGGGACTGTAAGAAAATGTTCTGGAAAGAGGTGAAGAGAGTAAGAGAGGGTGGAAGTGAAGTTAGCAGGGGGAGTGAAAGATAAAAATGGTAGATTGCTAGTGGAGAATGGAGAAAAAGTGAGCAGATAGAGGGAACACTTTAAGGAATTGTTGAACATAGAGGATGGAAGTAATGCGAGTATAAGTGGCTGAGGAATGGCTGGGATTGTATAAATTGTTTACTTATTCCCACAGTAACAGAATGTGGCATATTTTGAATCCATCGAATCCCGGAACGTCTCTCGTCATTTGGTCCTAAATCAGTCCCGAGGGGTTGTGTATTCTCGTGACTTGATCTCATATTCTGATTCTTCCCTCTTAGAGGGGCTGGCTCCTCAGGGTGTTCTAGAAGTACAGAGAATTATGAAGAAGCACAGGAAGAAATCAGTAGGACAGAAGTTGTGGAAGCAATGAAGAAAGTTAAACTGGGGAAAGCCCAGGAATTGATGGAGTGTGTGGTGAAATGTTGAAGCATGGGGGAGAAACAGTAGTGAATGGATGTGGAAGATGTGCAGATTGGCCTGGGAGGAAGGTAGAGTCCCGCAGGATTGGAAGTCAGGTATAATTATTCCCTTGTACAATGGAAAAGGGGAAAAAAGAAGTGTGTGGTAATCATAGGGGCATTTGTCTTCTTAGTATAATAGGAAAAGTGTATGGTAGGATACTTATTGACAAAGTTAGAGAAACAACAGAGGAATTAGTTGGAGAAGAACAGAGAGGCTTTAGGAAGGGAAGAGGTTGTGTAGGTTAGATATTGATTCTTAAATCTTTAGTGGAAAAGTTTCTAGAGAAGGGAAAGAAGTTGTATGCGGCTTTCATGGATTTGGAGAAAGCATATGACAGGATCGATAGACAAGGATTGTGGAAAGTATTAAGAATATATGGAGTAGATGGGAAGTTGCTGAATGCTGTGAAGAGTATGTATGATGGTGGTAAGGCTGCAGTGCGTATGTATGGTGAACTGAGTGAATTTTTCTCTTTGAAAGTTGGATTGAAACAGGGATGTGTCAGGTCTCCATGGTTGTTCAATCTGTACATGGATGGGGTAATAAAAGAGGTACAAGGTAGGGTAGTGGATGTTGGAGTGGCCCTGGTGAGAAAGGGTAGTGTTTGGAAACTCCCCGTCCTATTGTTTGAAGATGATATTGTGTTGTTGAGTTAAGACGAAGGGCAGCTGCAAGGCTTGGTGGATGAGTTTGAGAGAGTGTGTAAGAAACGAAATCTAAAGGTGAATGTAGGGAAGAGCAAAGTGATGGTCTTTGAGAGGGGTGAAGTCAGTGAATGTAGAGTGAGGTTGGATGGTGAGGAATTGGAAAATGTGAGTATGTTTATGTACTTGGGTTAGGATGGAGGTTTGGAGGGTGAAGTGCTTGAAAGGGTACAGCAGGGAAGAAAGGTTTCTGGTTCCTTGAAAGCAGTGATAAGAAACGGGGAAGTGAGCATGGAATTGAGAAAGTTACTACATGACAGTATTGTGATACCAACTCTAATGTATGGAAGTGAAGCTTGGACGTTGTTGGAAGGACACAAGGCAAGAGTGAGAGCAGTGGAAATGAGTTATTTACGAGAAGCCTGTGGAGCCACATGGAGAGACAGGCTGACAAATGAGGATATAAAGGTGCGTTGTGGTATGGATGTGGATGTGATAGAAAGCGTTAGGAGGAATACATTGAGGTGGTTTGGCCATGTGGAGAGAATGGGAGGTGAAAGACTGACGAAGAGAGTGTATGTGAGTGAGGTGGAGGGGGGGAGAGGGAGAGGGAGGCTGAGGATGAGATGGAGGGATGGGGTGGGGAGGTATATGAGAGAGGGGGATGTGAGTTGGGAGCAGGGCAGTGAAATGGCGGGGGACAGGGCGACGTGGAGGCGATTTGTTTGTGACCACCCCGAACGACATTGAGGTGTCTGGCAATAGGAGTAGACTGTAGCACCAGTCGAGCAGGGCAGTACTCCCGAGGTGGATGGAAAGCTGATGACAGGGAGTGCTGGAGCTCCCGTTTCATCAGCCCTCAGGACTAGTTCCTGACCATCCCCCTTTGTTGAACTTTTTCAGTGTCTCAGTTACACAGAGAGTAGGCCAGCATGCTCTCCAGTACAAAGTTCTCTAACTATCTACACCAAACTACATGCACAGTACACACTACACTTCCTATTCTAAATTCAACAAAAATGGCGTCTTTAAATCAAGCCTCAGAGTCCCCAGGGGGGGGGGACCATAAATGCCCCACCGTCCGCCCCTCTCCCGGTGACGACTCGAGGTGCCTGGAACCACTGTCTGACTCTCTTCTTCTTCATTTCTGCAACATTCGCGGCCTTTCCTCTAACTTTCGCTCTGTTGAGCACCACCTCTCCTCCTCTAAACCTCACCTTCTTTTTCTAACGGAGACTCAGCTGTCTAAGGCAACTGACAGCAAACCCTTTTCTGTATCCTCCTACTTTCTCTATACTCATTTCAAAGCCAAAGGTGGCTGTTGTGGATACATACGCAACGACTTATCTTGCTCTCGTGTTCCTGAACTTGATTCTTCTGAATTCTCCACACTATGGCTTCGGCTTTCCTGTCATTCTCTGACTAAATATATCTGTGCTGTTTACTTATCCCCTAATTCTACTGACTATCAAAAATTCTTTGACTATCTTACTTCTACGATGGAACACATTCTGTCCATTTCTCCTTTCTCTGAAATCTCCATTCTTGGAGATTTCAATGTTCACCACCACCTTTGGCTCTCCTCTCCTTTCACGGATCCACCTGGTGAACAAGCCTACATCTTTTCTATCCTTAATGACCTAGAGCAACTTGTACAGCACCCTACCCGTATCCCTGACCGCCTTGGAGAGAGCTCCAACATACTTGACCTCTTCCTCACAACTAATCCTTCTGCTTACTCTGTTAATCTTTTCTTTCTGTTGGGCTCCTCCGATCACAACCTTATTACCTTAACCTGTCCTATCGCTCCAGTACGGCCTGTGGACCCCCCAGGGAAACGTCGTCTGTGGCATTTTGGAGCCGCGGACTGGGAGACCCTCAGGCAGTACTTCTTTGATTTTCCCTGGAATGATTATTGCTTCCATGGCCATGAGCCATCTGAGTGTGCCTTGCGCATTACGGAGGTTATTCTCTCGGGCATGGAAGCATACATTCCTTTCTCATATCCTTTGACTAACGCAAGAAAGCCTTGGTTTAATCACGCTTGTTCTAATGCTGTCCGCAACAAGGAGAAGGTCTACAAAAGGTACCGGAGCCAACCCACCCCTGAATCACATCATCTTTACGTTTCTGCCCGGAATCGTGCTAAGTCTGTTCTTCGCTCTACTAAAAATAATTTCATCCATATTATATGCTCTCAACTCTTCAACTCGAATTCTTCCCGCTCCTTCTGGCACCTTGCCAAAAATCTTTCTAACAACTTTACCTCATCATCCTTCCCGCCTCTTTTCTACTCTGATGGTTCTGTAGCTATTTCTTCTACTGATAAAGCAGATCTCTTCGCACAGACTTTCTCCTCCAGTTCCACCTTAGACGATTCCAGTGCTGTTCCTCCATCACTTCCCCCCTCTGACTTCCTCATGGCTGACATTAAAATTTCTTCAGTTGATGTATTTTCTGCCATCACTGGCCTCAGTACTAACAAGGCATATGGGCCTGATGGAGTCCCTCCTGTTGTTCTCAAGAACTGTGCTTCTGTGCTTACACCCTGCCTAGGCAAACTCTTTCGCCTTTGTCTGTCAACTTGTACCTTTCCTTCTTGCTGGAAGTTTGCTCTCATTCAGCCAGTCCCAAAGAAGGGTGACCACGCCCAACCCTCCAACTATCGTCCAATTGCTTTAACGTCCTGTATTTCAAAAGTTTTCGAGTCAATTCTTAATAGAAAATTTTTAAGGCATCTTTCCTATCACAACCTTCTTTCCGATCGTCAGTATGGGTTCCGTCAGGGACGCTCCACTGGCGATCTTCGCACCTACCTTTCAGACTCCTGGTCATCCTCCTTTCGGGACTTTGGCGAAAGCTTTGCCATTGCACTTGACATCTCAAAGGCTTTCGATCGAGTCTGGCATAAATCTTTAATTTCCAAACTGCCCTCTTACGGTTTCTATCCTTCTATCTGTGCCTTCATCGCTAGCTTCCTTTCTGGTCGTTCTATAGCCGCTGTTGTAGACGGCCATTGTTCTTCTCCTAGATCTATCAACAGTGGTGTTCCTCAGGGCTCTGTCCTATCACCAACTCTCTTCCTTATATTCATCAATGATCTTCTAAGCTGTACATCTAACCCTATCCACTCATACGCTGATGACTCCGCCCTTCACCTTTCCATTCGGTTCCCACAACGCCCATCTCAACAGTTACTTCAACAAACAAGGGATGAGGCTATGGCATACCTAATGTCTGACTTGGCTCGTATCTCTGACTGGGGTAAAAATAATATGGTTGTCTTTAATGCATCTAAGACTCAGTTCTTACACCTATCAACCTGACAAAATCCTCCACAGGTATACCCCCTAATGTTTAATAATGTTCAGCTTAATCCTGCATCATCCTTGAACATGCTTGGGGTTTCATTTACTCGGAACTTATCTTGGAAAGATCATATTACATCTCTTGTAAAATCTGCTTCCAAGAGATTGGGTGTGCTAAGCCGACTCCGCTCTTTCTTTACCCCTGCACAATTGTTGACTCTATACAGGGGTTTTATCCGCCCCTGTGTGGAGTACAACTCTCATGTGTGGGGAGGCTCCCCACATACAGCTCTTCTCAATAGGGTGGAGTCAAAGGCTTTCTGTCTCATTAACTCTCCTTCTCTTACTGACTTCCTTCAACCTCTGTCTCTTCGCCGCACTGTTGCATCTTTATCTCTTTTCTATCGCTGCTTTAATGGTCACTGCTCCTCTGAACTGTCTGCTTGCATTCCTCCACCTCTACGACGGGCGCGTAGCACCCGTCTGGCAGCAAACTCTCATCCCTTTTCTGTCCAACTCTCTAATGCAAGAGTTAACCGTTACTCCCAGTCTTTCATTTATGCAACAGGTCAGCTCTGTAACTGTTTCCCTCTGTCTGTATTTCCTGCTGCCTATGATCTCCAGTCTTTCAAATGCAGTGTGTCCAGGCATTTCAAAATGATCGGATCTTGAATTTGGCTCTCTATTGTATTTTGTTTTTCTCTTGGAGGGAACTGTTACTGCGGGCTCATGGCCTTTGGTTCCTTCTTCCTCGCATAAAAAAATAAATAAATAAATAAAGGACTATAAACACTCATGCTACACGCAGCCACATTAGTTACAGTAAATTACACATTTTTCTCCTCCTCCACCTCCCCCCCCAAAAAAAAAACACATCTCTCTTTCCTTTCAATCTTGCTAAGGAGTGATTATTCTTAGAGAGATTTGAACACGATCCATACCGGAACATTTGTGGGAGGTAAGAATGCCGGCAATTTTTGAGTTTTTTTTTCTTTTACCTCCATGAATTAACTGGTTTGGTGATAGGACGTCGGCTGTCTTCCGCCCGGAAATATGACTGTGTGTGTGTGTGTGTGTGTGTGTGTGTGTGTGTGTGTGTGTGTGTGTGTGTGTGTTTGGTCTAGCAGATGCCAGCAAAAGTTGGCGTATGATCCTATAGACTTCGTCGGCCTCAGATGTGCGTCAGATAGCCGCTCTCAGGTACCCTCAGCAGCTGATGTGGACAAAATATGGTCTATCCTTTGTGTGGGGTGGGCTGATGCACGGAGTATTTGTAAAGGGAAACGCAACCTGGTATTTACCTAATTTGGCCACGGTGGACACTATGATAACAGGAAGCTGGGGTTTCGTGCCAATTTTCATATCCATTTTTTTTTTTTTTTTTGCTATGAGGCAGATTTCATAACTCGCATCTGTTTACTTGCATTACTTTCCAGTTATTCTTCCCTTGGAAGTCGGGAGTAAATACAACAATCCAGACGTGCATCAGATGGCCAATTTCAGATACGCTCAGCAGCTGATGTAAAGAGATGGTCCATCTTTTGTGTGGAGAAGGAGGATGTACGGAGTATTTGTAGTGGGGATACGTAACCTCTGGGTTTACGTAATGCTGCCACGGTCGAAACTATAATGACAGCAGGTTCAGGTTTCGTGCCAAACTTCACATGGCCCCCCCCCCTTTTTTTTTTAGGTATGAGGCAGATTTAGTGATTTATTTCTATTTTCCAACATTCACTGACATTAGTTTCCTTCTAGTTACTTCTTCCCTTGGAAGTCGGGAGTAAATTACATCCTTGCGTGACCCTGATGGCTATTTCAGATATCCGTCACTGGCTGATATGGAGAGTCGATTATTAGTGGGGAGTGGTGGATGCATGGGCTACTTGTAGTACGGACGCGCAACCAGGGTTTACGTGATATGGCTACGTTGAAACTATGACGACGGCAAGTTGGGGTTTGTGCCAATCTTAACATCTCCCCCCACCCTTCTTGTGTATGAGGCAGATTTAAATATTTACTTCACTTTTGTTACATTTACTTACATTACTATCCTTCCAGTTACTTCTTCCCTTGAAAGTCGGGAGTGATTTACAGTATCCCAGATGTGAGTCAGATGGCTACTTTCAGATACCGTCACCGGCAGATATGAAAAGATGGTCGATTTTTAGTGGGGAGTGGGTGGATGCACTGACTACTTGTAGTACGGAAACGCAACCTGGTTTTGCCTTATGCGGCCACGGCTGAAACTTTGATGACGACAAGTTGGGGTTTCATGCCAATTTCCTCATCCACTTTTTTTTTTTGTATGAAGCAGATTTCATGGTTTATTTTATTTTCTTACATTTACTTACATTACTTTCCTTGAAGTTACTTTTTCCCTTGGAAGTCTGGAGTAAATTACAGTAATATCCTAGATGTGCGTCAGATGGCTGCTTTCATATATCGTCACTGGCTGACGTGGACAGATGGAACATCTTTTGTGTGGTGTGGGCGGATGCACGGACTACTTTTTGTACGGAAACGCAACCTGGTTCTACATAATATATAAAATGTCAGGACCAACTTGCCTAGCCCTGGGTTCCTACGCTCCTCTGTGGGGCGACATGGGATAGGAAGATGGACGGATATATATATATATATATATATATATATATATATATATATATATATATATATATATATATATGTGTGTGTGTGTGTGTGTGTGTGTGTGTGTGTGTTGCCTTTATAAATACAAGTTGTGGTGATAAATCAAATCTCTTTGTTTTCTTGTTTGAAAATTTTATTCAGTTCAATTAATATATAGGCAAAATAACTGTTTTTGTTTTGTTTTTTTAAGGTAGATCGCCATAAAAAAAAAGTTAGGCTATCAGATCTCCCTTTTAAATCGTGCTAATAAACAAAGAGGAGTGATTTTTCTTAGAGAGATTCGATTAAGCTTGTGCCTCCCCCCCCCCACAAAAAAAAAAGTCTTTTTCCCGTCCCCCCTAAACCTGTACCGTGCCTGGCAAAAAAAAAAATAATAATAATGATAAACAGATATCCCTCTATGCCGGCTGATTTTGTATTTTTTCGCTGGCTAAATGGGCTTAGTACATCAACATAGGATCCCTGGCACTAATAAAAGTAATCACCAAAGCCAGAAAGTTGGTTGAATCGAGTCAGGTTGGTGTCACTCTACCTCTGAAATCCTAGAGGTTACTAAGAGGGCAGAGCGTCTGTGAACTTGTGAACCGATTATGGATATTATTTATATGGATAAATGGGCTTAATATATTAATATAATTTCCCTGGCACAAATAAAAGTAATCACCAAAGCCAGAAAGTAGGTTGAAATCGAGTCAGGTTGGTGCCACTCGACATCCGAAATCTTCAAGGTTACTGACAGAGCAGAGCAGCTGTGAGCCTGTGAAGACTCACTCGCCTCCCACACTCCTAAATCAATATTGTAAGCATAGCGGAGGAGCGTCTGAAGTTAGCGAGATACGTTATTACCTTCCATTGTACTTAGGTTGCTTGCAATGACTTCTCAGTGCTGCAGGACCTAGATCTACAGCACCAGCGTTTTTGAAGGTGACATAGATCTACGTCGCTAGCATGGTACGGGTTAAAAATGTTTATCAGATCTCTCTTTGTAATCCTGCTAACCCAGTAGGAGCGATTATGCTTGGAGAGATTTAATCAGGCTTTTGCCCCCCCCCCAAAAAAAAAAAAATCCCTTCCCTCCTTTAAAAAAATAAAGTTAGGTTGTCAGATCTCTCTTTCTTTTTAAGCCTGCTAACAAACGAATTGGAGCAATTTTACTTAGAGAGATTTGATTAGGCTTTTGCCCCCCCAAAAAAAGTTTGTATTCCCTTCCCCTCTTGAAAAATAAAAAAATAAAGGCTATCAGATCCCTCTTTCATTTTATTAACTCCTAACCAAAAAATAGGAGAGATTTTTCATAGAGAGATGTAATTAAGCTTGTGCCCCCTCCCCCGCCGAAAAAAAAATCCCCTTTTCCCCCTTAAAAAAGGCTATCAGATCTCTCTTTCTTTTTAATCCTGCTAAATAAATAGAAGTGAGTATTCGTAGAAAAACTTGATTAGGCTTTTGTAATTTTTTTCCTTCCCCTCAAAAGACGAAGAAGAAGAAAAAGGATAGGCTATCAGATCTCTCTTTCTTTTTAATCCTGCTAGCAAAGAAGAGTGATTTTTCTTAGAGAAATTTGATTAGGTTTGTGCAAAAAAAAAAAAAAAAAAAATCTTCCATCTAAAAAAAGATAAGGTTAGGCTATTTAGATCTCTCTTTCTTTTTAATATTGTTAATAGTGGTATATTTTGGGGGAAATAAATTTCATTTCGTATATACACTACCTTGCTCTAATAACTGGGTAACCCAATATCAGTTTTGAATAGTTTTCTTTCTTGGTGGTAATACTGTACATATTCTTTATTACAACCGCCACAGGATTGCCGCCTTTGAGAGTGTGACTGAACATCTGCACAGGTGTGCCGCGTTTGAGAGTGTGAATTACCCACCCACGTACACACACACGTGCAAACACATGTGTGAAACTTTTGAGAGTGTGAATCACCCACCCACGCATACACAGCATGCTGCCTTTGTGTGGCAGACTAAAAACATTTTCTATAAAAGGAATTAAAGGTACACAGTCAGTCAGTCTTTTTAGTGATGTGAATCTAATCAGTCCAGTTCAAAAAATATCTTCAACTTTTTATTATGAGGATAACGCTGATTCTCTGTCCATCTATATGTATCTATCAACCTGTCTTTCTGCTGCAAGAAAATCAGGAAGTATATGCTCCTTTTAATATATATATTTTTATGTCCCTCCTCACTCCCTGATTCTTCTCTATAATTCCACTCCATTCTCCTCTTCCCTTACCATCCTTTCCCTTCCGTTTTTCTCCTCCCCTCCTGATTTTACCCTACTCAGCCAAATAGTGTTACGTTCTCGTCCCACACTAGCACAGGCTCCAACGGCAGTAGTTCAGTATAGGAAGGACGTTGCCCGGTGAGTTTTTCTTCCTATGGTCAGCCTTTATGTGTACGGTACAGAGGATCAGCTCAGGCGTTGTAAATAGACACTGGCTTCTTAAGTTCACTGTCATTATTTTCCAGAAAAATAAACTTAATGCTTGCCAACTTCACTTCACTATTCTCTCAAGCACTGGAGCTATACAGACTTTACTAACTGCAATTACACTTAACCCGTCACGTCCCGGGCTATTTCACACCTCCGACAACCCCCAATCCCGAGCTAGTTTGGAAAAAAAAAATTTGCTAAAACTTCCGCTTTTGCTGAGAAACAAAGGAAAATCACAAAGAAAGAGCTTACCGTGGTCAATAAGTGGTCGGAACAGGTGAGGTCCCCCACGCCAGGTAGTCGCTCACGTTTTCTATGGTAGGTAAATTTGGGAGAAACAACAAACAACACCTCTATATTTATTGAATTTCAACTAATAAACAATAAGAATAACAAAATAAAATGTTTTTCAATGACATATATATGAAAAATAAGCATTGTACCTTCGCGCGAGCATAGCGAGTTGGATCAGAGTGGTAACACACTATGTGCTAATTTCTTATTTCAGTCAACATATCATTTTTTCTATTTGTATACTACTGTTTCAATGCCATTTTACCATTTTGTACTGTATGTAAATGTTTTCAGCTGTTTTCATTCATTACGATGACATGTAGCATAACTATAGCACACATCTGCTTACTCAGCGCGCTCGCTATGACTCGTATCTCAACATATCATATTATTTTATCACTTTCATAGTATTATTTTCTTTGCATAAAACCTTTCCTCCACCACTGTAAATCTTTTCAATTATTTACATTCATTACGAGGCCATTTAGCGAAATGCTAGCGCATATTCACGTAGCAAGCACAATCTCTACGACTCGTGTTTCAACTTCTACTTTATTTTTTCACTCCCAGTATACTTTCCCACTTACATTACACCCGTTTACACCCTATACTGCACTGTACATATTTACTGGCATTATTTATTCAACTGAGCGTCTGAATATCGCACCAAAATACCCTCGCGATGAATGTTTCGACTAAGATAATACTCACACACTTAAATACTAATTTTTCACGTATATTACACCCGTTTCCACTTGTAGACTCCTATTTACATATTTACGGGCCTTATTTATTCCACTGAGCGTCAGGAAATCGCATCTATAAACACTTGCTAGGAATATTTTGACTTAGAATAAATTGCAGCACTTACAAAACTTTCAACTTATATTACACCCATTTGGATTTTCCATGCAAATATTTACATACTTACGGGCCTTATTTATTCCACTGAGCGTCAGAATATCGCATCAAAATACCCTTGCTAGGTATGTTTCCACTTAGATCATATTTATACACTTACATACTAGTTTTCCATTTATATTACACCCGTTTCCACTTTATACAACTATTTACAGATCTACGAGCCTTCTAATTACACTGAGCGTCTGTTTGTCGCATTTATTTCTGAGTATCAGCGTCCTATCACATTCACACCATATCAAAAGTGCATCAAGGTGTGATACTCGCTGAAACATGGGTGAATACAGAGACCCACGTCACACTCCACGCACTCACAGCGTGTCTTTCCTCTGAGTGGTGTGTCTCACCCTGGAATTGCTACACACGTGACACCTACGTTGGGGCCTATGGTCCATCTATTTTATGAAAAGCGTTTGGGCGTTGTCCCTCTTGGGGAGTCCCCGTCCCACAGTGTTGCCATACTTTGTACTGGGCAACTTAATCAGATTAGAATAAAGGTGCTAATGACAACTCTCCCTCCTAGCACACCACTCTCCTCTCTCTCTCTCTCTCTCTCTCTCTCTCTTCATATAGAAATTGCATTTTTTATAGATTTATTTCTATAAAAAATCTATACACTTTTATGAATTTTTAGAATTTGAGGAAAAGCCTCCAGACTGACTGTCTGTCTGTCTTGTTGCGCTCTTATTCATTCCCTTTTCCATGACCTTTCTCCCTACTCTGTTTCTGTCTGTCTGTCTGTCTGTCTGTCTCTAACATTATTTTTTATTATGACTGTGGTTTTCTCCTTAAAGTGTGATGTTTATTTGTGGTTTATAACAGCTTTTGAGGGAACACTTATAGGTCCTCTGTTTGCTTTCTCTTCTAAAAAATACTTATTTACGTTGTAAATAAGTTCTTTTTCTCTACTGTGGAGCACACGAGAGCGAGTAGCAGGAGTAAGAGCATCCATCTCAGGTGGCGGCCAGAGTGGAAATACATTGGATTAACATGGTCACTCTACCCTTACCAGCGTGGCAAAGTTGGAAAGCAACTTTGCCAAGTGTTGTGGTATTTATAAAAAGTAATTGTTATTAAAAGAAAAAAAGAACCATTTATAACACTATATAGCCTTATCAAAGAATTAAATATATATAGATACTGTAATATATATATACTTCTCATTTAGAAGTAGTAAATAGCTGACATGAGACAGAGAGGTGTACACGTTTGGCAGAGAGGCAGCCTAGGAAATTCCCAAGAGGGACAACGACCAAAAGTTCTTCATAAAATAGACGGACCATAGGTGTATTTGGCTGGGGAGGGATAGGAGTGGGGAAATGCCGGGCGGATATTCTCAGGGGATTTTAGGCGACAGGGGCAGTGTGGGTGCGGTGTTGGGGCCTTTCAACCGCATACCGGGAAAAAATCTGTCTTGTTAGCTCCCTCACAAACCCTTCAAAGGTTTCCTGAACTCCTGTTGTCATGGCGTGCAGGTGGTGGCAATTCAGAGCAGTTATATCTAGCAAATGAAAGAAAAGCTACTTATACCACTTTATCGTGGTCTTGGCACATTCGACCGTGGATATCATGGAGTCTGACTGGTCCACCAGGGGCATGTTAAATGTTATAAACTAGGACACACTCAGGTTTCCATATGTGGTGCCTGTTCTCGCTCCGGTAATCCACAGTATCAGTACAGTACATCAAGGGGTGGTGAACCGTGGACAAGAGGCTGACATCTCTATTATGGTTCCACACAGTTGCAAGTATGTTGTTTGCCTGGAAGATGACAACCTCATTTCTGTCAAGTTTCCGACCCACCCTGACCATGTGACGCCGGTTCACCTTGACGGTACCAGAGATTCCCGTGTCATGCCTGTGTAGATAACGAACGAGAAGAGGGCTAGTGTACCAATTGTCCAGGTAAAGGACGTGACCACGATGAAGGTAGTCTTCTATCATTGTCTTTACCACTGCTCCCGACAGTCCAATACTTCGATCTTCTGTTATGTCTGTCTGTGCACCGGTGTACAAGACTGTCTTGCACATAACCAGTCCTACAGTCACACATAACAAAGATCTTGAACCCAAAACGGTGCCCTTTGCTGGGTATGTACTGCCGAAATGAAATATTGCCTCTCCACAACACGAGACTCTCGTCTATGACGAGGTCTCTATAGGGATAAAATGACGAACGAAGTGTATGCCTCAGGTGATCAAAACCAGCTAATTCTCCTCATCTTATCTGTGTCATTCGCATTTGCAGGATCATCAGCATCGTAAAAGTGGAGGCGACTTAGAATTTGTTGAAAGTGCTTACAGCTCATGACTTGGCCAAATATTGGTGTCAGCATAACAGGGTCCCTTGTCCAGTATGCCGGAAATCTGTTCTTTCGTATAATACCCATCAAAAGGACCAGGGCAAAAAATAAAAACATTTCTGAAAGGGAGACATGGTAATCATATATGATAGAATGCCTGCTCCTTGTACCCAATCTTTCACATTCACAGCGCTGGCTGCTAGCAAAACGGTTTGTTTGGTCAACTATCTGCTCTACAAAACCTTCACTGAAAAAAAGGTGGAAAAAATCCAGTCTGGTGGAATTAGGGTGAATTCCGGGAGCAATGCAGCCAGCGCACCCCTGCTTAGTGAAGGGGTGAATGATGGGAGAAAAATCACTCCCATCCTCCCAGTTCCATCCCAAAAATCCCTCGTCCCCATTATCCCCATCACCGCCTTTGTCTGGGTGGGGAGGAGATGCTGGTGGGGGAGGTTGGGGAGGAGGAGTGTGGAGGGCTTCCCCACTCGCACTCCTCTTCCCTCAGCCTTTACCCTTTCCCTTTCCCTTACCTTTACGGCCTTGTGGAACATTAGGGGGCTGTGGGGATGAAGTCTGGGAATACTGGGGAGCATAAGACGTGCTGAGCAGATGGAAGGGGTGGAAGACGTATGTAAGATATTCATGGAAGAGATAGGCGCAGCATGTGAGGCGGTTTGTGGAGTGAGGAGGAGATGCAAGGGTGTGCAAGGGACAGCATGGTGGAATGATGAGGTGAAACGAGCTGTGGAACAAAAGAAGAAGACATATAGTGAATGGATAGCGAGTAGAGGTAGGGGAGAAGACGAGAGAGAGAAGAGAGAGGTATATGTGAGCAGGAGAAGGGAGGTTAAGAGACTGGTGAAGGAGAGTAAAAAGCAAGTGGATGAAGAGTTTGGGAGGAAACTGAGTGTGAAATGGAGGGAGAGTAAGAAATTGTTTTGGAAGGAGGTAAAGAAAGTAAGGCAGTGTGAAAGGGGAAATAGTAGGGGAGTGAAAGATAGGAATAATAGATTGTTGGTGGAGAAGAGAGAGAAACTGAGGAAATGGAAGGAGCACTCTGAGGATTTGTTGAATGTGGAGAGTGAGAACAGTGCGAGTATAAGTGGTTGGGGAATGGCTGGGAGAAGAAGAGATGAGAGGAGGGAGGAAGAGATCAGTAGGGCGGAAGTAGTGGAAGCGATGAAGAATATTAAGTTGGGAAAGGCCCCAGGAATTGATGGAGTGTGTGGTGAAATGCTTAGTTATGGGGGTGAGATTGTTGTGGAGTGGATATGGAAGTTGTGTAGATTGGCTTGGGAAGAGGGAAGGGTTCCAGAGGACTGGAAATCAGGTATAACTGTTCCTTTATACAAAGGAAAAGGAGAGAGAGAAGTATGTGGTAACCATAGGGGTATTTGCGTACTTAGTGTGACTGGTAAAATATATGGTAGAATACTCATTGATAGGGTTAGACATATGACAGAGGAGCTAGTTGGAGAAGAACAAGGCGGATTTAGGAAGGGAAAAGGGTGTGTAGATCAGATATTTGTTCTAAGATGTTTAGTGGAGAAGTATCTAGAGAAGGGGAGGAAAGTGTATGCTGCCTTCATGGACTTGGAGAAAGCTTATGACAGAATAGATAGGCAAGGTATGTGGAAGGTATTAAGAATATATGGAGTGGAGGGGAAATTGTTGAGTGCTGTGAAGAGTATGTACGAGGGAGCTAGGGCTACGGTGCGAATGGATGGTGAGCTGAGTGAGTTCTTTGATCTCAATGTAGGACTGAAACAGGGTTGTGTGATGTCTCCATGGCTGTTTAATATATACATGGATGGGGTTGTAAAGGAGGTGCAGGGTAGGGCAGTGGATGTGGGGGTGGCTCTAATGAATGAGGGTGAGATTTGGAAACTTCCGGTGTTGCTCTTTGCTGATGATACAGTGATGTTGAGTGAAGATGAATGGGAGTTGCAAGGTTTGGTGAATGAATTTGGGACAGTGTGTAGGAGGAGGAATCTGAAAGTTAATGTAAACAAAAGTAAAGTTATGGTGTTTGAGAGGAATGAAGTCACAGAGTGTGCAGTGAGGTTGGATGGTGAGGATATGGAGAATGTGAGTGCATTCAAGTACTTGGGTAGTGTGATGAGTAAGGATGGAACTTTGGGGGATGAAGTGCGTGAAAGGGTACAGCAGGGAAGGAAGGTTGTTGGTACATTGACAGCAGTGATGAGAAATAGGGAGGTGCGTATGGAAGTTAAGAAGTCACTGCATGATAGTATTGTGATCCCTACCCTGACGTATGGAAGCGAGGCATGGACCTTACAAGAGGGGAACAAGTCAAGAGTGAGAGCAGTGGAAATGAGTTACTTGAGAGGAGCATGTGGAGTGACGTGGAGGGACAGGTTGACGAATGAAGAAGTGAAGGAACGCTGTGGGGTAGATGTGGATGTGGTTGAGAAGATTAGGAGAAATACACTGAGGTGGTTTGGACATGTGGAGAGAAGGGAGAATGAAAGACTGACTAAGAGGGTGTATGTGGGTGAGGTGGGGGGAAGGAGAGGGAGAGGTAGACCGAGGATGAGGTGGAGGGATGGAGTTGAGAGGTATATGAGGGAGGGGGGGGTGAGTTGGGGGGAGGGTAGTCAAATGGTGGGTGACAGAGCGACTTGGAGGCGTTTTGTCTGCGGCCACCCTTTGCGGGATTAGGGCGTCGGGCTATAGATAGATAGATTGATAAGACGTGCTGGGGAGTAGTTCCTCCCCACCTTTCCCCTGCATCACAACACCAAGTGATTCATCACGCACCCTCACTCGCCCACATGTTAGGGAATACTGGGGAACATAAGACGTGCTGGGGAGTGGTTCCTCCCCACCTTCCCCCTCCATCACAACCCCACGTGATTCGGACGCACCCTCACTCGCCCACGTGATACACCCCGCTGCCTCACACCACCACAGGAGAGCGATGACTCACTCCCGCCACTCTCACTTTCAGTACTCCTCTCTGCATTTTCCCTTTCACTCCCCACTCCCTCCATGGCACTTCCTACCTCCCCAAACAAAAGACTAGGCCCATACTTGCTCGTACAGTGTGGTGTGTGCTTGGGGCCACGATGAGTGATAACTTCTCAGCCGTACCTCGTGGCAGCACATCCCATGGCTCCGTCTTCGTCTTTGTCCTTGTCATCAAAATCAGGCTCCACATCACGTTGGGTCTGGCTAGAGGATGTTGCACATTGTTTTTGTGCCTGCTGCCCCTCTCTAGCAGAACGATAAGTCACATACTGCCGCTTCCTGGGGGACGGGACCTCCTCATCACTGCTGGTGGTTTCCTCCTCCTCTGGGTGGACATAATCTTTGTCAACAACCTTGTCATCTATTGGAGAATAACTGTCGCCTGTAAAGCCGTCCAGGGCAACTTGGATTTCCTCCTCGGAGAGACCTCTATGCGCCATGCCTGAGCAGGACCATTGCTAACAGGTGAGTGACCGAGCCGCGGGTGAAAGCGGGTCGCGCGGGGTCACCGAGTGTCTCCACCTGGTGGCAGGTAGGTGAAGGTCGAGCGATCATACGTACCGAAAATCAAGAGCAAAATTTGAAAATTGTGCAAATTATGCACCTTGCAATTGCACGATGTACCAGGACGTCGTCGGGACTGGCAAATGCAAAATGTTGCAATGTATCCATACGTCGATGGGATGCCTCGGGTTAATGTATGACAACACTTCACAACATTCACCAGTACTGATGATATACAGACTTCAGTAACACTTCACTGTTTCCCAACAATACTTCACTGTTTTCACAAGTACCAAAAAAATCACTGACACTGCACTACACTCAAACCGAACTGAAAATCGACTGAACTTGCTCTAGTCTCTTCCTCATAATTTAACAAACAATCACATAATTAAACATTCTAAAGAAAAAACACCAAAATAATGAACAATTTACAAAATAACTATGATTTCAAACAGCAGGCTAACTGGCATCTCTGACCCGTGAGGGAAGTACAGAAATACGAGAAACATCGGGAATTCTATGGCACTATCTAACTGGCAAATGCTGCTTCTCAACAATAGGTACACAAAAAAAAGATGCTAACTATAATTTAATATAATAATTTAGTAAAAATTTCAATTGCACATTTTCTTAATATTGCAAAAATATGATCCAAATAGCAAAATGAGCAACAGCAATACTAACTTATGAAAATAGGTAGGACTCGTCTTTAATATGAACAAATAGGCAGTTTACATAAGTAAGCACAATATATACTGTGTATATATATATATATATCCATCCATCCATCCATCATCCATTCCTACATTGCCCCATGAGGAGCATAGGAGCCCGGGGCTAGGCAGTTGGTCCCAACATTTAAGAAGAGAGTGACCAGCCTCATTCATCCCTGAGTGGCATTTCATGAGCAATCAACCCCAAGCACCCCTTGGATATAAACCTTCACTGGCTCAATCTGACTGGAGTGCGGTAATTACCCACGAAACCACCAGACACCAAAATTTGGTTATATGGTTACCACCGAGCATAGTAAAAGGTTTCCTGGTGTACAGGAAACCATTTGGTTTGTCACTCAGTACACCCACAGGCAGAAGGAAGAGAAAAGAATGAAGGAAAGAAAGACTGAAGAGGGAGTGTAAAGTTACCTGTAGGCAGAAGGACAAGGAAAGAATGAAGGAAAGAAAGAAGAGGATGAAAGGAATGAAGGATGGAGGAGAGGAAAGGGCAGACATCCGACAACAGCACTACATCGAGTGAGTGGATGGTGAGTGCCCCCAATATATATATATATATATATATATATATATATATATATATATATATATATATATATATATATATATATATATATATACTGTATATACTGTAGTTTAACGATGCAACTGGTCAAGGAAAAACCCATCACTAGGGCGGGTATCGTATCACAGGGTAGTACAGGGATGTGTTTTTGAGTCTTGGACTTTCCCCCCCAAACCAAGTACTAAACCCACCCAAATGAGTCCCAAAAGAAGTTTTTAGGCTAACCTAAACCCCCAATACGTTTCAAACAAGCTAAACAGAGCCTAAAAGCAGTTTGTAACTCACCTAAACCAAGAAAAAAGAATCTAAAAATCATCAAAAATTAGTATAAAAATCAAACTTAGTAAACTGTACCCCAAAATGACAATGTTCACCCCATATACGAATAAAACACATTAATCTAAGTCTAAAAACAGTGTATAAATCAACCTACAGTAAACACAAAATTCATGTCTAAAATATCATCAAAATCGGTAAGAAAAAAATGTTATACCAGGGTTATGGCGTGAACCTACAGTAAACACAAAATTCGTAAAAAATATCATAAAAATCGGTAAAAAAATAAAAAGTTATACCGGGGTTATGCCGTCCTTCAGCTGGGTAGGATGGTATGCTTGAGTATCACATCTATGGGTTTCGTATCTCGGAATCTGCCTGTATATATATATATATATATATATATATATATATATATATATATATATATATATATATATATATATATATATATATATATATATATATGTGTGTGTGTGTGTGTGTGTGTGTGTGTGTGTGTGTGTATTCAATATATATGCCCGTCATTCATCTTGATGAGTGTTGACCATATGGAAACACAGAGTTGTTGCACGAAATTATTCCGATATTTCGGTGTTGCATGTTAATCTGGAAACTGGCAGAACAATTGAAAATTTCAAGCTTGTACAGTATATGCAGTGGTTGTCCCCTTCATCCTGGCAATCCCTCTCCCTACTTCATCCCATCCATTCAGTGTTGACCACCTCCATCATGATCATCCCACATCATGCTGGTTGTTACCTCCCATTTTTCCATTTCCCACCTCTTCGTCAACTAGACCATTCCCAATTGGTTGCCTCTGCATCTGTTTCACCGCAGGTTACAAATCCTCCACGTTTTTTGTGTTATTTATTATACTATAGTTTGCATGCACTGAATTTCTAAATTTTTTGTTCATTCCCTCGTGCGTATTATTTGTTCCTTTCCATTGTGGAAGATGATAGTTTTCATCACAGTGGATAGGAACAAGAAATATGCAAGTAACATGGTTGAAAATGGTAGCCAAATACTGTAGAGTTTTTTTACTTCTATTGCCATACCATTATAAGCTACAACAAGTTGGATGGGTGGCCGGCATGGTAGGTTGGGCAAGGCAGGTCGGTGTTAAGCAGGGTTAGTGGATGGGTAAGTAGTGGAAAAATAGGTCCATGGTAGGAATACGTCAACGGAGAATATGGCCCAGGGAAAATGTGCTCAAGGAGGAACATAGGTTTAGCGGGTAAAATTGTACCCCAGCGGGCTTTCTTCCACAGTGGGACTGGCCATCCAGAGGCTCAGGCAATGCTGGAATGCATGATGATGGTTTATCTGGACAACAACTGGCACTACTGCTTTATATATATATATATATATATATATATATATATATATATATATATATATATATATATATATATATATATATATATATATATATATATTGTTACATAACCTATGATTTCATCATCCTTTGTGTAATTCTAACGTACAGTATGCTGCATGTTTGATCACCAGCGTGTTCTACCTCACTCCCCCCTTCTACCCTTATAGTAGAGTAAGTCGTTCTTTCTGTTGTTCAGAGCAGGATTGTCAACCCTTTGTCTCCTATAGCTTCATTTGCGCGTCCTTCTTATAAGTTGTATCAAGCTCTGCCGGCCCCTATATAATGAGCTCAGTCTCTGCATTAATTGCCACTTAGATCTACTCCTCATTTTGTTCACATCTCTGTCCTCCTCTGTAAAGTTGTTATTATTGTGAGTGCTCAGGAAGTCTCCAACCATCTAGCAGCTGTGTAATTTGATTATGACTGTTGTTGCATTTTTTCTTGTACTGTGTAGCATAGGGTGTTGATTCTTGGGCCTAGTGAGGTTTTTGTGATTCATGTGTTTTGGGTGTCAGCCATTATTAATAATATTTTGTATCTGTAATAATATATCTTGCATTCACTGAGCATTAGCCGGTTTTCTCATTTAATTAGGGCTGACTTAGATAAATTTACTCTTGCTAATTTCATGTTAATAGAGGCTATTGCAGTTAACCATATATTTAACCTGTTTTTTGCAATTACATTATCCTTATGAGTCCTGAATGTTTAGTTGTCAGTTTGAGCATTAAACTTTAACTTGTAATTTTACCTAACTCTTTTGTTTTGAACCTGGAACTTTGCGGGACAGTTTTCTCTGTTCCGTAACATAAATTTGGCGACCTCTTATCAGGATATTCAGGATATTATCATAAGGATATTGGTTGATATTTTGTGACTGTGATTTATTCGTGATGTCCACTATTACTACGCTTGATGAAGCCAAAGATTTTTTGTCAAATGTGCAAACAGTGTGTGATGTAGAAAACAGAACAAAGAATGAACTTAAGTTTGTTTGTCAACAATTGGGAATTGTTGTTCGCTCTCATCATTCTAAAGATCAAATTGTCGACATGATTAATGAAAGCTTGTTTAATGTAACTCCTCCAAATGAGCAAACGCAGATTGAAATAGCTAAGTTACAGCTAGCCCTGCAGGAGGCTCGTGCTACGGAGGCTGAATTTCAGGCAAATGCTAAGGAGGCTGAGTGTCAGGCTCGTATTCAGGAGGCACAGGCACAGGCTCAGGCACAAATTGAACTTGCTAGGGTTCAGGCAGACCATGAGTATCGCATGAAACAAGGTGGACCTGGATCTTCTAGCTCTGATGATTTTGATGTGGCTAAAAATGTTAAACTTGTCCCTCCTTTTAATGAATCTGATTTAACAAAGTATTTTCAGTTGTTTGAGAGGGTAGCTACAGGTTTTAATTGGCCCCAAGAGTATTGGCCAGTACTCCTTCAAACTGTTCTCACCGGTAAAGCTCAGGTAACTTATGCATCTTTGCCTCAGGATCAATCTGATAATTATGATGTAGTTAAGAGCTTGATTCTTAAGGCCTATGAGCTTGTTCCTGAAGCCTATAGAGTAAAATTTAGGACAACTTATAAGCAAGATAAGCAATCCCATGTTGAGTAAGCAAAAATCAAAGAAGATCTGTTAGAGCAGTGGTTAAATTCTAAGAATGTGGATTCTGATTTTGACAAATTTAAGCAGATGATTTTGCTGGAGGACTTCAAAAGGTGTATTAATAATGATGTAAGCCTATATCTTGATGAGAAAAGAATAGATAATTTGTTTGATGCTGCAGTTTTAGCTGATGAATATGTTCTCACTCACGAGAGATATTCTAAAGAAAAAAGGAAAGTTGAGAGTAAATACGTTGCCTCTACTCAGAGTACAGGGAACAGGAAAGAGAATAAAGATGATGTTTCTCAGGAAGGAAATACCAGCTTCACCTCTAGATTTTTTTTTCATTCATTCATTGCCAGACGCCATGTATCCCAAACGGGGTGGCCAACGGCTTAGAGTTAATTGTTTTACAGGGAGGGGCACTAATCCTCCACCAACCCCACTTGACACGTAGGGATGCCAACAGCATCTGGTGTTCCCAGGCGGTCACCCATCCAAGTACTAACCAGACCCAACGTTGCTTAACTTCGCTGATCGAACGGGAAGCGGTGTACTCAACGTGGTATGGCCGTTGGCACCTCTAGATTTCAGAAAAGTAAATGTACTTATTGTAGTAAGCTTAGTCATACTACAGAGAAATGTTTCAGGAGACAGTGTGATGTGAACAAAAAGGAGTCTTTAAATATTCAGTCAATTGGTCTAGTGTCCACCCTTGAGAGTTCCCAGAATTCGTTAACCGAGTTAACTGAACCTGCTTTGAGGGGTAAATTAAATTCTCATGATGGAGCTCCTCTTTTGAGCAGTAACGTGGGTGACACTCTCAAGAGTTCATGTGCTAATTTCCTGTCTGATGGTTTTGTCAGTCCTCTGGACAATAATGACAGGAAAGCAGTTAAAATATATCGTGATACAGGTGCTTGCCAATCCCTTATGCTGACCAGTGTTCTAGGCTCTAAGGTTAATTCCTCTGATGAAACTGTAATCTTACAAGGTGTAGGGAATAATTACTTCTCTGTCCCTCTGTGCAGAGTGAATTTAGAGTCTGGTTTTGTTAATGGTTCCGTTATGGTTGGGTTGGTTGAGACACTCCCAATATCAGGTGTAACTTTCTTTCTTGGAAATGATATTGGTGGAAGTCAAGTGTGTCCAGCTCCTCAGTTGTCTAGTGAGCCAGTGGCTGCGACCCAGGATTGTGATATCCCTGATGTGTTCTCTGCATGTGCTATCACTAGGGCTAAGTCTGAAGTTACTGGTGACTTAGAGGATAATGATGATGATGATGTTATCCTAGCTGACACTTTTCTTGCTAATTTGGACCACTCACCAGATGAGGCAGTACCCCGTAGTGTTGATAATTTGTCTCGTCAAGAGTTGGTTGAGTTGCAGGTTGCTGACCCAGAGTTGAAAGGTCTAGCTAACTCTGCTTGCAGTGAGGAAGAGTCAGCTGGTGCTTCTACTTGTTATTATATAAAGTCAGGAGTACTTATGAGGAAGTGGAGACCCCAACCGCATAAGCCGACTGTGAAAGGGAGGTTGTACATCAAGTTGTCATCCCTCGTGTTTGTAGGCAGGATATCATTAGAGTGGCTCATGATTCCAGTTTGGCAGGACACCTTGGAGTGAGGAAGACTGTGGCACGCATTTTGAAACACTTCTACTGGCCAGGTATCTTCAGGGATGTTTCCTGGTATTGTAAGTCTTGTCACACCTGTCAAGTTGTGGGGAAGTGTAATCAGACCGAAAAGGTTGCACCTCTAGTTCCCATTCCTCCTTTTGAGGCGCCATTCACCCGTGTGTTGGTGGATATTGTGGGCTCTCTTCCTAAGACTTCTTCAGGATTTTCTTATGTGTTGACCCTGATTGATATGGCTACTCGTTATCCTGAAGCCATTCCACTTAGAAATATCTCAGCAAAGAACGTGGTTAAGGAAATGCTAGGGTTCTTCACAAAGTTTGGTCTGCCCAAGGAGGTACAGTCAGACCGGGGGAGTAATTTCATGTCAAATGTTTTCAAGCAGTCTCTGAAAGAGTTGGGCATCTCCCAGATCACGTCTTCAGCTTACCATCCCCAGACCCAAGGAGCGTTGGAGAGATATCATCAAACACTCAAATCGATGCTCAAGAAATACTGTTTGGATCATCAGAAAGACTGGGATAAAGGTCTTCCATTCGTTGTATTTGCCGCAAGAGAATCTCCAAATGAATCACTGGGCTTCTCACCCTTTGAACTACTGTTTGGCTATGAAGTAAGAGGACCCCTTAAGTTACTCAAGGAATGCTGGCTGTCAGAGGAAGATGACGTCAACCTGCTGGAGTATGTGACGAAGTTCAAAGAACGGCTGTCTACTGCTTTACAGCTGGCAAGAGAGAATTTAGGAGCTGCTCAGGAGAAGATGAAGACTTGGTATGATAAGAAGTCCAGGTTACGCCACTTTCAGCCAGGAGATCAGGTTTTGATTCTGCTACCGGTGCATGGGCAACCTCTTCAAGCCAAGTTTAGTGGTCCTTATTTCGTGGAGAAGAAACTCAGTGATGTCAACTATGTCATCGCCACACCAGATCGTAGAAAGAACAAGCAACTTTGTCACATCAACATGCTAAAGTTGTATCACAGGCGGGACGAAAATAACCCAGTCTGCACTGTAGCTGTTCCACCCGAGTCTGCAAGTGAAGCTCTTCCATGCAGTATGAGCCTGAGTGATAGTTTGGGGAAGAATCCTGATATCATGAATGATCTCCAGACTAAGCTTTCTGATCTACCTTCCGAGGAAAGGCAGGAGTTTTCGGCATTACTGCAGGAGTACCCGCAAGTGTTCCATGCCACTCCAGGAAGAACCACTGTGTTGATGCATGATGTCGATGTTGGAGACGCAAAGCCAATTAAACTGCCTCCTTACCGTGTGAACCCAGTGAAAGTTCCTCTCATCCAGAAGGAGCTTGGCTACCTGTTGGACCACAAGATGATTGAGCCCTGTCAGAGCGAGTGGAGTTCTCCTGTCACTCTAGTCCCTAAGCCAGGTGGGTCACAGCGGCTTTGCATCGACTACAGACGTGTTAATCAGATAACCAAAACAGACACTTACCCTCTCCCTTGCGTGGAAGATTGCAAAGGCAAGATTGGAAAAGCTAGGTACATAAGTAAGTTTGATTTGTTAAAGGGATACTGGCAAGTACCTATGACTGAACGTGCTAGGGAGATCTCATGTTTTGTAACACTAGGAAAGACTTTTGCATGTTCTGTAATGCCATATGGCATGAAGAAAGCACAGCCACATTTCAGAAGCTCATGAATGTTGTAACAGAGGGTTTGGCAGGGTGTGTTGTTTATAGTGATGATGTATTAATCTTCAGTGACAACTGGAAAGATCACCTATGCCATGTCAGTAAATTTCTTGAGCGTTTGGTTCAGGCTAATCTTGTAGCTAATTTATCAAAGTGTGAGTTTGGTCAAGCTAAAGTTCAGTACCTTGGGTACGTAATTGGTGATGGACACGTTGTACCACCAGGAGCTAAGGTTCAGGTTGTAAGTGATCTTCCCAGACCTAAAAGTAGGAAAGAGCTACAAAGATTTTTGGGAATGGTAGGTTATTACAGGAGATTTGTTCTTAACTTTTCAATTATTGTATCACCATTTACAGACCTACTGAAAAAGGGAGTTAAATTTGTCTGGACCGATAACTGTGAATCCTCTTTCAGCAAACTTAAAGCTATCCTATTAAGTCAGCCAGTGCTCGCTACTCCAAATTTTGCTAAGCCTTTTAAGATGGCTGTTGATGCAAGTGATACAGGAGCTGGGGCTGTTTTGCTGCAAGAGGATGATCAGGGTATTGAACACCCTGTATCTTATTACAGTAAGAAGTTCACTCCACCTCAAAAGAACTACTCAACTATTGAGAAAGAGCTTTTGGCCTTGATTTTGGGTTTACAGCATTTTTCATTTTATTTGTGTTCTGGTTTTGACCCCATAGTCATTTATACCGATCATAACCCACTGAAATTCCTTAGTAAGTTTAAAGATAAAAATCAGAGATTGACAAGATGGAGTCTACTTCTTCAGGAGTATTCATTAGACATACAAAATGTCAAGGGGAAAGAAAATGTTATTGCAGATTGCTTATCTAGACTTTAGACAGATTGTTTTAGAATAATAAGAAATTTCCTTTGTAAATTTCTTTTTTCTTTGTGGGGAGGTGTTACATAGCCTATGATTTCATCATCCTTTGTGTAATTCTAACGTACAGTATGCTGCATGTTTGATCACGAGCGTGTTCTACCTCACTCCCCCCTTCTACCCTTATAGTAGAGTAAGTCGTTCTTTCTGTTGTTCAGAGCAGGATTGTCAACTCTTTGTCCCCTATAGCTTCATTTGCGCGTCCTTCTTACAAGTTCTATCAAGCTCTGCCGGCCCCTATATAATAAGCTCAGTCTCTGCATTAATTGCCACTTAGATCTACTCCTCATTTTGTTCACATCTCTGTCCTCCCCTGTACAGTTGTTATTATTGTGAGTGCTCAGGAAGTCTCCAACCATCTAGCAGCTGTGTAATTTGATTATGACTGTTGTTGCATTTTTTCTTGTACTGTGTAGCATAGGGTGTTGATTCTTGGGCCTAGTGAGGTTTTTGTGATTCATGTGTTTTGGGTGTCAGCCATTATTAATAATATTTTGTATCTGTAATAATATATCTTGCATTCACTGAGCATTAGCCGGTTTTCTCATTTAATCAGGGCTGACTTAGATAAATTTACTCTTGCTAATTTCTTGTTAATAGAGGCTATTGCAGTTAACCATATATTTAACCTGTTTTTTGCCATTACATTATCCTTATGAGTCCTGAATGTTTAGTTGTTAGTTTGAGCATTAAACTTTAACTTGTTATTTTACCTAACTCTTTTGTTTTGAACCTGGAACTTTGCGGGACAGTTTTCTCTGTTCCTTAACAATATATATATATATATATATATATATATATATATATATATATATATATATATATATATATATATATATATATATATATATATATACTGCACCTTCAAGCCGGCATAGCGTGAGGTTTTGTCAGACACTCTAGTGTTAGACAAAATCTCATCACACTACGTCACTCATCACACTACGTCACTTAATTATCGAGGTACACAAGTGTTTAGTGCACCTAGCGACTTGTCGCAAGCTGAAAAATGAAGGCTCTTGAAGAGCAGCGAGTTTGCATGAAGTTCTGTTTCAGACTGGGAAAAACTTTTACAGAAACTTTTCAAATGATATCCTAACCTTATGGGAAGGATTATTTGAGCTGGTAGCCTTGCCACAAGTGGTTCCAGTGGTTTAAATTGGGAAGAATGTCAACTAAGTCGATCTTAAATCTGGACGGCTTTCCATGACAAAAGACGAGATCACTTTGAGAAAGTGCGTGCTGTGATTCGTGATAATCGTTGCCAGACTGTCCGTGAAGTTTCTGAAAATGTAGGTATCTTTGATTTAATCGAATAACTGAAGACACATTGTGTTGCTAGAATTATTATGATATGATTGAAAATATGCAAACACATAATTATTTTTTCCCTTGTAGACCAGTAGGAACAACGAGATGCAACTCAGAGGAGCATAATCCTGAAGCATTGTGCCTTCACTCGAATATGTTTAGCTTGCCACCCAGGTGTGCTCTTCTTGTTCGTCGCATTTTCGTTTTGTGCCAGAATGATCAGGCGAAATGAGTAATGTTAATGCATCAGATTATGTCAAGAACTTGGTTACACGCAGTCTGAAACCATCAGGAAGAGTCAGCAGGCTTTTGGCAATGAAGCTATGGCCAAAGAAGGCACGGCAGGCTTGGAGGAAGGTGAAGCTCATGCTGACAGTTTTTTCCACTAGGAGAGAGTTGTTCATTATGAGTCTAATTCAAAAGGCTAAACAGTCAATAAAGAGCAGTACCTGGGTGTTCTCCATCGCCTAAAGAATGCAGTGCATCACAACAGATGGCAGTTGTGGAAGGTGAAGGACTGGCAGCTCCATCAGGACAATGCTCCAGCCCACTCACCGAAGATAATCGGGATTTTTTTTTGGCTCAACACAGGATCACACAGGTCCAGCAGGCTCTCTCCTCACCTGACACAGCTCCCTGTTACTTTTGGCTATTTCCATAACTGAAGATGCAGCTTAAGGAGTCAAAATTTGAGGACACAAATGAGATCTAAGATAAGACAATCGCAACAAAGATCATGCTGGTGATCCCCCAAACTAACTTTACATAATGTCTCCAGTAATGGGAAGCACCGCTGGGCTAAGTGTGTTGAGTACCAAGAGTCGTACTCATATTATGAAGGGAATTGAAATCTGAGCTAAATAAGTAAGCATGATTTTCTTCAACCAAATACATGTCAGATACTTTTCAATCAGACCACACACACACACACACACACAGGCAGTGCCAGAGACGAAATGTCTATCACCTTACTCTGTGCTGGCCACCCTTGGCCACAACTGGCCACACCTAAATAGTATCCTGATATGAGCTAAGATGATCTAATATAGTAGAGGAAGTATAAGCAAAAGTGTTGTCCGAATAACAGAAAACATCCAATTAGTGCAAGAATCTGCTGATCAACGCATCATCGGATGGGTGTTGGCTGTCACCAGGCAGGTAGCAGGGAGATGCATACTTGTAAGTAGAATCTTTCTAAGTAATACCAAAAGATGAGCACCATCTGTAGTAAAGTGAATGTGGAAGGAGTTAAGAAAAGGGACAAAGGTAGAAAACAGGATGATGATTTCTACCAAGAAATGGTTGAAATGGAAACATACAACAAAATAGTAGAGAAAGTGATTAAACTGGAGAAAACATTTCAAAGTAAAAAAATAGATGACATTAAGATGCAATTACGCAAGCAGCAGGAAGAACATAAAAAATTAGTAAATGAATTAAACAAAAAAGACACAACAATAGATGAACTGTCACTTGAGGTTGATTCACTTCGAAGGAAGATTAGTCAAATGGCAAGAAAAGTTGTTAACCATGAGAGTATTATGGAAGAGTTCAGAAATAATACTGAGACAATTAGGCAAGCAAGCAGTCTGATAGACCAAAGCAGAGATACTGAAGAGAATTCCCAGGTGAATGAAGTGATGCAAAGTTACAAAGATGATGCAGAAACTGCATATGCCGAAATGATGAAAGAAATGAAAGACCTAGAAACGAGTCGAAGAAAAAAAGCATTAGAATGGAAGTGGAAGAAATAAAAAACAACCCAGAATTTGCCGAAGATTCAGCAGATATCAACAAGTCTATATTAATCACTGGTATAGATAATGAAGAAATTTTTAAAAATCGAAAGGCAAAAAGAAGATGGCAAATATAATGAACATACTGAAGGAAACATCAGAGGAAATATGTGATAAAGACAAAAAGGAATACAAAAGGCTAAGGAAATATGAGAAAAATAAGTTAAGGGCCCTGTAAGTAACCTTTCAGAGTGTGAATGCTGTGGAGGAAGTATTAAAAAATGTAAAAAAAAAAAAAATATGGAAATTTAAAAAAAAAAAGTATGGATTAATAAGATGCCTAACTCAAGAGGAATTGGGATTACTAATGAAGAAGAGGGAGGAGGCAAAAACAAAGAAAGAGGAAATATAAGAGGAAGAGTAATTTTTTTTGCAAAGTAATTGTTTTGCAGGTACGAAAGTTGTACATAACGAACAGGGAACAAAAAGAAGGAAGACACTAGACTCAAGCAATAGCAAGTAAGTAAACAATTTGATTAAGTTGATGTACTCATCAAATGTAGTTGGAATGGTGTCAAAATTATTAGAGATGAAAGACTATATCAAAGAAAAAGAAACATATTATTTGCCTAACTTGAACAAAATTAACCCGAAAGATAACAAACGATATCCTAAACTTAGAGGAATAGAATATATGGAGAAGAGACAGAAATTAAAGTAAAGAAGAAGGAATTATAATCTTATCAAAGAAAAATGTACAAGTCAGAGAAATAAAAACAGATTTAACTTCACACGTAGAACTGATTGCACTGAAGATTAACACATATGAAGGGAAATTAACTGTGGCAAAGTTATACATGCCACCCAAAACAAACTCTTGGGAAACAGGCGAATATGGAGACCTGGGAGAAAGTGCAATTCAGAGTGTAAGAACATTACTACATAGAATGGAAGCGAAATCTGAAAGAATTATATTAAATGGATATTTCATTACACATATACTGTAAATTGAAATACTCTAAATGTAAGAAGCCATGAAAGCTGTTAGGATCAAAAGCTCCAGGATCTTGTGTAGGAGTTTTTTTTCCTAATACAGCATGTACAAGAAAACACAAGGGAAAAAAAAAAAAGGACTAGATGATCCATCAGTTCCAGATCTTACATTTACTAGGAAAGCAAATGATACTGACTGTATAATGTATCACCCTTCATTTGGCAAAAGCGACCATGAAATATTAAACTGCAACTCAGGATTGCATATGACGTAGTTACCAGTAATGAGAGTTACAAAAAGAGTCTAATCTACAAAAAGGGCAACTAACATGACCTGAAGAAGTACTTCTTGGAAACAGATTGGGAAATGGAGCTTAGAGGACAAGATTTAGATGCTATATATAGGAAATTCTGTGATTTTCATGAAATAAGAGTCCAGAATTACACCCCTCAACACAAAGAAACAGAAATGAAAATAAAGAATTGATTTAATACTGAATGTAAAAAATGAAAAGAAAAAAAATTGCTGTAGAATAGATATAGAAGACACAATAGTGAGAGGGCATATAACAACTGTAAATAGGCAAGATATTATTATACTGTTCAAAGATAAGGAGGAAGGCTCAAAGACAGTTCGAGGAAAACATTATAAATAAAAGTAGTGATCAACCTAAGATGTTTTACAGCTACATCCGAAGCAAAACCAAAGTCAAAGATAAAATACAGTCCATTACAGACGAGGTGATCATTTATACACAAGAGAAAGATATTTTTGAAGCACTAAATAAAAACTTCCAATCAGTTTTTACAAAAGAAAATAATTTTGGAAGATGATATGGAACATGCATGGCAACACATAATACCAGATATACATATATCAGAAAAACAAGTACAGAAAGTGTTAATTAAGTAAATCAGACAAAGAGAAAGCATAATAGGCCCTGACTAAATTTCGGGTTGGGTGTTACATGAATGTGCAGAGTGGTTAAGCAGACCATTATATTTAATATTCAAGGAATCTTTAGGTCATGATAAACTACCTGATGTTTGGAAGAAAGCAAACATTGTTCCCCTATTAAAGAATGGGAATACACAGAATCCACTCAACTACCGACCAGTTTCACTGACCAGTGTTGTAAGATACTAGAAAAGCTGGTAAGAAAAGTTTGAATAAACCATCTAGAAGAACACAGACTGATAACAGAAAAGCAGTTCGGTTTTAGAAAGGGAAAATCATGTATTATTAATCTATCTAGCTACTATGATAGAATTACAGAAACATTATACAGTAGAACAGAGAAGGATGTGTTGACAGTATCCATTTAGATTTCAAGAAAGCATTTGGCAGAGTACCGTACCAAAGACTTTTATGAAAACTGTACCATCAAGGAGATATCCAAGGCAACCTGTACTGTTGGATGGAGGATTTTCCCGGAAAAAAGGAAATGAGAACAGTACTAAGGGGAAATTACTCCTCCTGGTGGGAAGTGACTAGTGGAGTTCCACAGGGATCAGTGCTGGCACTAATTATGTTTCAGCATATATAAATAACACAGTAACACTGGAAATGGAAGCTGTCTAAATATGTTTGCGGATGATGCAAAAATACAAAGGAAAATTACACAGATTCATGCAGAGAGCTACAGGAAGAATTATATAAACTTCAAGAATGGAGCAATAAATGGCAAATGGACTGGAATGTGGACAAGTCTCATGTAATTCATTTTGGTAAAAGAGAAAAAAGACCAGACTGGGATTATAAGTTAGGAAGATCAATCCTACACATAACAGAAAGGGAGAAGGACCTACGAGTGATTATCAATAACAGACTGTCTCTAGCTAATCATATCAGTGAGAAGGTATGTAACATGAATACACTGCTTGATAATATGAGAATAGCATTCACATATATAAATGAAGACATGGTGAGAAAGATAACATAATTTAGCTCATTCATCAGACCAACCTCATCAATAGTCTGGAATCCTCATCTCAAAAAAAAAAAAAAAAAAAAAAAAGAGATTGAAAAAGTACAAAGGCAGCCACAAGATGGGTACCAAGCTTGAGGGATCTAAGCTATGAAGAAAGACTAGAAAAACTGAATTTACCAACACTACAGGAAAGAAGGAAAAGTGGAGACATGGTTACGCTATATAAATGCATCTGAGGGAAAGAGAAAATAGACATAAATGAAAATGTAACCTATGGGGAAGCATCAGCAAGAGGACACTGAAAAAACTACATAAAATGAGAGTCGATTAAGACGTAAGGAAATTGAGTTTCCCAAATAGGGCAACTGCATTACCGAATGAAACACTGTATGCAAAAACTATTCATAAATTTAATGATATGTATGACAAAAATGATTTAATACACGGGACAGTACGAGCCTGACTCATTCCTGAAAAGATACAATTAGGTTAGAACAATTAGGCACACACACTCACACACACACACACACACACACACACACACACACACACACACACATATATATATATATATATATATATATATATATATATATATATAGATATATATATATATATATATATATATATATATATATATATATATAGATAGATATAGATAGATAGATATATATATATATATATATATATATATATATATATATATATATATATATATATATATATATATATTGCCAGACGCCTTAATCCCATAAGGGTGGCCAGAAACAAATCGCATCCATGTCGCCCTGTCCTCCGCCATTTCACTGCCTTGCTCCCAGCTCACACACCCCTGTCTTATATACCTCTCCACTCCATCCCTCCATCTCATCCTTGGCCTTCCCCTTCCACTCCCCCCCTCTACCTAACTCACATACACTCTTCTCGTTAGTCTCTCACTCTCCATCCTCTCCACATGGCCAAACCACCTGAGTATGTTTCTCCTAATGTTTCCTATCACATTCACATCCACATCACAATGATCCTCTACTTCCTCATTTGTCACTTTGTCTCTCCATGTGACTCCACATGCTCCTCTCAAATATCTCATTTCCACAGCTCTCACTCTTGTCTTCTGTCCCTCCAACAAGGTCCAATCTTCACTTCCATATATTAGAGTTGGTATCATAATACCGTAATGTAGTAATTTTTTCACTTCCATGCTCACTTCCCTGTTACTTATCGCTGCTTTCAAGGAACCAGCAACCTTTCATCCTTGTTGTACCCTTTCAAGCACTTCACCCTCTAAACTTCCATCCTTACTCATCACACTACCAAGTACTTAAGCACACTTACATTTTCCATTTCCTCCTCATCCAACCTCACTGTACATTCACTGACTTCACTTCTCTCGAAGACCATAACTTTATTCTTCCCTACATTCACCTTTAGATTTCGTTTCTTACATACCCACCCAAACTCATCCATACATGCCTCTCTCTCTCTCTCTCTCTCTCTTGTACCCCTCCATTGTACACGCCTATATATATATATATATATATATATATATATATATATATATATATATATATATATATATATATATATATGCATACAGTACACCTCCCTAGCACGTGCATGCGTACTAGGATTTTGCATACTTGGAATGAAACTAATGGAAAAAATAACATATAGGCGGCACCCCCCCCCCCTCTATCAGTGGCCTTTTTGACCCGTTTGAAGGAAAATATCTAAGACATATATTTAAGATATAACTTAAATAAGAAAAATATGACTGTTCACCATAAACAAAGAAAGCAACAGACTTGATGGACATAAGAAGGAGTTCCGAGGCAGAGTGAAGCACTTAGTATGCACCCCCTGCACCACCCACCACACCACCCGATGCACCGCCAGCCACACCACCCGCCGCATCACCCAATGCACCACCAGCCGCACCACCCGCCTCGCTAACCTCCTCATCAACACTTTCACAAGCCACCTCACTCACTTCCTCCATGAATCCTTCAAAGTCTATTGATGACACCACTGACATCACCTCATCCTCTGGTTCCTCCTCAGGAATTCGATTGGCAGAACAAGGCACTGCTTCCTCGGGTTACTGAATTTTTTTTTTGTTTCCTCCTGTTAATTTGTTGATCGTGCTTCTCTATGTAGTAGTGGAAGGTTCTGTCTAGTAAACCCAGAACCTCTTCCATTCATTGCTGACACAGTTCCATGCTCTCGAATTCCTCCTATAACCTATTCAGGGGACACAGGATTCGACTAATCCTAGGCATTGGTAAATCACTCTTCCATCACTTCCGCTGCCTGCTCTAGGGGTTCACACCGGAAAAGACCAGTTTTAGGCAGTTTTTCCCTGCTGCCTCGCATCGTATGGGTGTGACTCACTTACTCTGGTTAAGAAAATTTAAAATCAAGTCCTCGCGCATTAGGGGTACCGCATACCAGGACTTCTCGTACTATGGGGTGTATATATATATATATATATATATATATATATATATATATATATATATATATATATATATATATATACACTCACCTACAAGGGTCTCTCATACTAGGACTTCATGTACTAGGGGTATATATATATATATACTGTATATACATATATATATATATATATATATATATATATATATATATATATATATATATATATATATATATTTATGGAACAGAGAAAGATAATGTACACTTTAAGTGAGAATACTAAAAATCACTACTGTCCCGTAAAGTTCCAGGTTCAAAACAAAAGAGTTAGGTAAAATTACAAGTTAAAGTTTAATGCTCAAACTAACAACAAAACATTCAGGACTCATAAGGATAATGTAATGGCAAAAAACAGGTTAAATATATGGTTAACTGCAATAGCCTCTATTAACACGAAATTAGCAAGAGTAAATTTACCTAAGTCAGCCCTGATAAAATGAAAATACACTGGATAATGCTCAGTTAATGCAAGATAAGTTATTACAGTTACAAAATATTATTAACAATTGACTGACATAAAACCTTACATTAATCGCAAAAACCTCACTAGGCCTACGAATTAACACCCCATGCTACACAGTACAAGAAAAAATGCAACAACACTTATACTCAAATTACACAGCTGCTAGATGGCTGGAGACTTCCTGAGCACTCACAATAATAACAACTGTACAGGGGAGGACAGAGATGTGAACAAAATGAGGAGTAGATCTAAGTGGCAATTAATACAGAGACTGAGCTCATTATATAGGGGCCAGCAGAGCTTGATACACCTTGTAAGAAGGACGCGCAAATGAAGCCATAGGGGACAAAGAGTTGACAATCCTGCTCTGAACAACAGAAAGAACGACTTACTCTACTATAAGGGAGGAGGGGGGGAGTGAGGTAGAACACGCTCGTGATCAGACATGCAGCATACTGTACGTTAGAATTACACAAAGGATGATGAAATCATAGGCTATGTAACACCTCCCCACAAAGAAAAAAGAAATTTACAACGGAAATTTCTTATTACTCTAAAACAATCTGTCTAAAGTCTAGATAAGCAATCTGCAATAACATTTTCTTTCCCCATGACATGTTGTATGTCTAATGAATACTCCTGAAGAAGTAGACTCCATCTTGTCAATCTCTGATTTTTATCTTTAAACTTACTAAGGAATTTCAGTGGGTTATGATCGGTATAAATGACTATGGGGTGAAAACCAGAACACAAATAAAATGAAAAATGCTGTAAACCCAAAATCAAGGCCAAAAGCTCTTTCTCAATAGTTGCGTAGTTCTTTTGAGGTGGAGTGAACTTCTTACTGTAATAAGATACAGGGTGTTCAATACCCTGATCATCCTCTTGCAGCAAAACAGCCCCAGCTCCTGTATCACTTGCATCAACAGCCATCTTAAAAGGCTTAGCAAAATTTGGAGTATCGAGCACTGGCTGACTTAATAGGATAGCTTTAAGCTTGCTGAAAGAGGATTCACAGTTATCGGTCCAGACAAATTTAACTCCCTTTTTCAGTAGGTCTGTCAGTGGTGATACAAGAATTGAAAAGTTAAGAACAAATCTCCTGTAATAACCTACCATTCCCAAAAATCTTTGTAGCTCTTTCCTACTTTTAGGTCTGGGAAGATCACTTATAACCTGAACCTTAGCTCCTGGTGGTGCAACATGTCCATCACCAATTACGTACCCAAGGTACTGAACTTTAGCTTGACCAAACTCACACTTTGATAAATTAGCTACAAGATTAGCCTGAACCAAACGCTTAAGAAATTTACTGACATGGCATAGGTGATCTTTCCAGTTGTCACTGAAGATTAATACATCATCACTATAAACAACACACCCTGCCAAACCCTCTGTTACAACATTCATGAGCTTCTGAAATGTGGCTGGTGCATTCATCATACCATATGGCATTACAGAACATGCAAATGTCTTTCCTAGTGTTACAAAACATGAGATCTCCCTAGCACGTTCAGTCATAGGTACTTGCCAGTATCCCTTTAACAAATCAAACTTACTTATGTACCTAGCCTTTCCGATCTTGTCTATGCAGTCTTCCACACGAGGGAGAGGGTAAGTGTCTGTTTTGGTTATCTGATTAACACGTCTGTAGTCGATGCAAAGCCACTGTGACCCACCTGGCTTAGGGACTAGAGTGACAGGAGAACTCCACTCGCTCTGACAGGGCTCAATCATCTTGTGGTCCAACAGGTAGCCAAGCTCCTTCTGGATGAGAGGAACTTTCACTGGGTTCACACGGTAAGGAGGCAGTTTAATTGGCTTTGTGTCTCCAACATCGACATCATGCATCAACACAGTGGTTCTTCCTGGAGTGGCATGGAACACTTGCAGGTACTCCTGCAGTAATGCCGAAAACTCCTGCCTTTCCTCGGGAGGTAGATGAGAAAGCTTAGTCTGGAGATCATTCATGATATCAGGATTCTTCCCCAAACTATCATTCAGGCTCATACTGCATGGGAGAGCTTCACTGGCAGACTCGGGTGGAACAGCTAAAGTGCAGACTGGGTTATTTTCGTCCCGCCTGTGATATAACTTCAGCATGTTGATGTGACATAGTTGCTTGTTCTTTCTACGATCTGGTGTGGCGATGACATAGTTGACATTGCTGAGTTTCTTCTCCACGAAATAAGGACCATTAAACTTGGCTTGAAGAGGTTGCCCATGAACCGGTAGCAGAATCAAAACCTGATCTCCTGGCTGAAAGTGGCGTAACCTGGACTTCTTATCATACCAAGTTTTCATCTTCTCCTGAGCAGCTCTTAAATTCTCTCTTGCCAGCTGTAAAGCTGTGGACAGCCGTTCTTTGAACTTCATCACATACTCCAGCAGGTTGACGTATTCTTCCTCCGACAGCCAGCATTCCTTGAGTAGCTTAAGGGGTCCTCTTACTTCATGGCCAAACAGTAGTTCAAAGGGTGAGAAGCCCAGTGATTCATTTGGAGATTCTCTTGCGGCAAACACAACGAATGGAAGAATTTTATCCCAGTCTTTCTGATGTTCCAAACAGTATTTCTTGAGCATCGATTTGAGTGTTTGATGATATCTCTCCAACGCTCCTTGGGTCTGGGGATGGTAAGCTGAAGACGTAATCTGGGAGATGCCCAACTCTTTCAGAGACTGCTTGAAAACATTTGACATGAAATTACTTCCCTGGTCTGACTGTACCTCCTTGGGCAGACCAAACTTTGTGATGAACCCTAGCATTTCTTTAACCACGTTCTTTGCTGAGATATTTCTAAGTGGAATGGCTTCAGGATAACGAGTAGCCATATCAATCAGGGTCAACACATAAGAAAATCCTGAAGAAGTCTTAGGAAGAGGACCCACAATATCCACCAACACACGGGTGAAAGGCGCCTCAAAAGGAGGAATGGGAAGTAGAGGTGCAACCTTTTCGGTCTGATTACACTTCCCCACAACTTGACAGGTGTGACAAGACTTACAATACCAGGAAACATCCCTGAAGATACCTGGCCAGTAGAAGTGTTTCAAAATGCGTGCCACAGTCTTCCTCACTCCAAGGTGTCCTGCCAAACTGGAATCATGAGCCACTCTAATGATATCCTGCCTACAAACACGAGGGATGACAACTTGATGTACAACCTCCCATTCACAGTCGGCTGATGCTGTTGGGGGTCTCCACTTCCTCATAAGTACTGACTTTATATAATAACAAGTAGAAGCACCAGCTGACTCTTCCTCACTGCAAGCAGAGTTAGCTAGACCTTTCAATTCAGGGTCAGCAACCCGCAACTCAACCAACTCTTGACGAGACAAATTATCAACACTACGGGGTACTGCCTCATCTGGTGAGTGGTCCAAATTAGCAAGAAAAGTGTCAGCTAGGATAACATCATCATCATCATTATCCTCTCAGTCACCAGTAACTTTAGACTTAGCCCTAGTGACAGCACATGCAGGGAACACATCAGGGACATCACAATCCTGGGCCGCAGCCACTGGCTCACTAGACAACTGAGGAGCTGGACACACTTGACTTCCACCAATATCATTTCCAAGAAAGTTACACCTGACATTGGGAGTGTCTCAACCAACCCAACCATAACGGAACCATTAACAAAACCAGACTCTAAATTCACTCTGCACAGAGGGACAGAGAAGTAATTATTCCCTACACCTTGTAAGATTACAGTTTCATCAGAGGAATTAACATTAGAGCCTAGAACACTGGTCAGCATAAGGGATTGGCAAGCACCTGTATCACGATATATTTTAACTGCTTTCCTGTCATTACTGTCCAGAGGATTGACAAACCCATCAGACAGGAAATTAGCACATGAACTCTTGAGAGTGTCACCCACATTACTGCTCAAAAGAGGAGCTTCATCATAAGAATTTAATTTACCCCTCAAAGCAGGTTCAGTTAACTCAGTTAAAGAATTCTGGGAACTCTCAAGGGTGGACACTAGACCAATTGACTGAATATTTAAAGACTCTTTTTTGTTCACATCACGCTGTCTCCTGAAACATTTCTCCGTAGTATGAACAAGCTTACTACAATAAGTACATTTACTTTCCTGAAATCTAGAGGTGAAGCTGGGTTTTACTTCCTGAGAAACATCATCTTTATTCTCTTTCCTGTTCCCTGTACTCTGAGTAGAGGCAACGTACTTACTCTCAGCTTTCCTTTTTTCTCTAGAATATCTCTTGTGAGTGAGAACATATTCATCAGCTAAAACTGCAGCATCAGACAAATTATCTATTCTTCTCTCATCAAGATATAGGCTTACATCATTATTAATACACCTTTTGAAGTCCTCCAGCAAAATCATCTGCTTAAATTTGTCAAAATCAGAATCCACATTCTTAGAATTTAACCACTGCTCTAACAGATCTTCTTTGATTTTTGCATACTCAACATGGGATTGCTTATCTTGCTTATAAGTTGTCCTAAATTTTACTCTATAGGCTTCAGGAACAAGCTCATAGGCCTTAAGAATCAAGCTCTTAACTACATCATAATTATCAGATTGATCCTGAGGCAAAGATGCATAAGTTACTTGAAGCTTTACCGGTGAGAACAGTTTGAAGGAGTACTGGCCAATACTTTTTGGGCCAATTAGAACCTGTAGCCACCCTCTCAAACAACTGAAAATACTTTGTTAAATCAGATTCATTAAAAGGAGGGACAAGTTTAACATTTTTAGCCACATCAAAATCATCAGAGCTAGATGATCCAGGTCCACCTTGTTTCATGCGATACTCATGGTCTGCCTGAATCCTAGCAAGTTCAACTTGTGACTCAGCCTCCTTAGCACGGGCCTCCTGCAGGGCTAGCTGTAACTTAGCTAATTCAATCTGCGTTTGCTCATTTGGAGGAGTTACATTGAACAAGCTTTCATTAATCATGTCAACAATTTGATCTTTAGAATGATGAGAGCGAACAACAATTCCCAATTGTTGAGCAACAAGCTTAAGTTCATTCTTTGTTCTGTTTTCTATATCACACACTGTTTGCACATTTGACAAAAAATCTTTGGCTTCATCAAGCGTAGTAATAGTAGACATCATGAATAAATCACAGTCACAAAATATCAAGCAATATCCTTATGATAATATCCTGAATATCCTGATAAGAGGTCGCCAAATTTATGTTACGGAACAGAGAAAGATAATGTACACTTTAAGTGAGAATACTAAAAATCACTACTGTCCCGTAAAGTTCCAGGTTGAAAACAAAAGAGTTAGGTAAAATTACAAGTTAAAGTTTAATGCTCAAACTAACAACAAAACATTCAGGACTCACAAGGATAATGTAATGGCAAAAAACAGGTTAATTATATGGTTAACTGCAATAGCCTCTATTAACACGAAATTAGCATGAGTAAATGTATCTAAGTCAGCCCTGATAAAATGAAAATACACTGGATAATGCTCAGTTAATGCAAGATAAATTATTACAGATACAAACTATTATTAACAATTGGCTGACATAAAACTTTACATTAATCACAAAAACCTCACTAGGCCTACGAATTAACACCCCATGCTACACAGTACAAGAAAAAATGCAACAACACTTATACTCAAATTACACAGCTGCTAGATGGCTGGAGACTTCCTGAGCACTCACAGTAATAACAACTGTACAGGGGAGGACAGAGATGTGAACAAAATGAGGAGTAGATCTAATTGGCAATTAATACAGAGACTGAGCTCAATATATAGGGGCCAGCAGAGCTTGATACAACTTGTAAGAAGGACGCGCAAATGAAGCCATAGGGGACAAAGAGTTGACAATCCTGCTCTGAACAACAGAAAGAACGACTTACTCTACTATAAGGGAGGAGGGGGGGAGTGAGGTAGAACACGCTTGTGATCAAACATGCAGCATACTGTACGTTAGAATTACAAAGGATGATGAAATCATAGGCTATGTAACAATATATACAAACTTACCTGCATGGTTGTCAAAAAAGAAACAGAAAAATTTTTAATACCACACCAACTATCCGGCCTGGTGTGATCGCGATGGAAGGGCTGTGTAGCTGCAAGTTTGAGTATTATTCATGCTCTATCACCAGCTGCAGCACGCCACGTCACTTAGTCACTGAGGTACACATGCTTGATTGAACTTGTGTTTAGTGTACCTGGCGATTTGTTGCAAGATGAACATTGAAGGATCTTGAAGAACACTGTGTTTGTGTGAAATTCTGTTTCAGATTGAAAAAAACTTTTATGGAGACTGTTCGAATGTTACCACAGGCTTATGGGGAAGATTGTTTGAGCTCTGCGCAGTGTCGCAAGGGCTTCCAGTGGTTCATGTCGGGAAGAACGGCCACCAAAGACGATCCCAAATCTGGCCGGCTTTCAATGTCAGTAGAAAAAATCACGCTGAGAAAGTGTGTGCTGCGATCCGTGAAAATCCTCGCCTGACTCTCCTTGAAGTGTCCAAAGATGAATGCATCTCTAAAAGTTCGTGCCACACGATTTTCACCGAAACACTGAAGATGCATTGTGTTGCTGCAGAATTTGTGTTGTGCCTGCTGACAGCAGGGTAAAAAGAGAACAGTGTTGCAGTCAGTTGACAGCTGCTTGAATTTTCGAATACTGATGAATACTTTCTGGAACATGTCATGACAATCAATGAAATGTGAGTGTATGGCTACGATGTAGAAACAAAATGATGGTCGTCAATGTGAGTTGGAACAGTCACCACGACCAAAAAAAACATCAAATGTGAAGGTGATGATCATTTTTTTTTTACTGGTAGGGCATCATTCATCATGAGTTGTTTCCACATGATTAGACAGTAAACGTTTACTTGGATGTCGTGAACCATTTGAGACAGCAGTGTGAAGGAGGAGACCTAAGGTGTGGGCTAAATAACCTGGATGCTGGGCTATGACAGTGCACCTGCCCCTGTGTCACTCCTTATCTGTGACTTTTTGGCGAAGCACAAGACGATGGTTGTCCTCCCAGCCGACCTACTCTCTAGCCTTGGGACCTGCTGACTTTTCTTTTTTCCAGAGTTGAAATCCACCCTGAACGGTTGACAGTTTCAGGTGGTGGAAGAAATACTTATTATCTCCCCCCAGGAGGCTATGTTTGTGCTGGTGATGGTTTGTTTGTCTGTTAGCAACTTTACTGAAAACGTTATTAATGGATTTTGATGAAATTTTGCGGAAGGGTGGGCCATGGGTGGTTGTTCCAAGGGTTCTCCCCTCCATGCCTCGGCGATTGGAGGTGGCTCTTGCCAGGCTTCACATTGGGCACTTTCGGATTACACTTGGGTTCCTTATGAATGGTGGAACTCATCCCTACTGTGACGATTGCCTTGTTTCCCTTACTGTCCGTCACTTGCTGGTCGAGTGTCCAAGTCTAGGGGACATACGTCAGAGATTCCTCCATAGGAATAAGGGGGCAGGTGGTCCCTACTGTCTGTCCTCAATGATTGGGTGAGTCTCCAGCGATTTTACTGATGTTTTAAATTTTCTTCAGGAGGTGGGCCTCCTTCCACTTTTATTAGTAACTGATATTATATGCTTTCGCTATTTTCAGTGTCTTATTCCTACTAACAGGTATTAACTTTATATTGAACATGCGCTTTTTATATTTGCGGCGTCTTTTGCTTTGTTGTCCGGCAGGATATGACCGTGGCAGTTGCACCACTAGATTTTAATTATATTCAATCAATCAACAAGTCAATCAAAGCGCTTTTTTCACATTCCCTTCCATGATTCCAACTACCCAACACATACTCTCCCATCTCCCCCTTCCGTCAAAACCCCGTTTCTAATATCGCTCAGTCCAATCTCAGTAACCCTTCCCATGTTCGATCTCCCCACTCCTCACTCTCCTCCCCTTGCCTCTTCTCTGATCCCCCACACCTACTTCTATGACCCCCCACCCCACTCAACTTGTTTCATTCCTACCTTCTCTCCTTCCTATCCTCATTTCCATCTCCTGTTAAGCTACTTCCATTATCTCAGTCTTCTCTTCCCTTCACTACCTCTCTCCCCTTCTTCTGGTCCAATTTTCCCTTCCATTTGAATATCGCTGTTGCCTTTATCATCTCAGGTCCCATGTCCTATCTTTCCTCTTTAATTCTCTGCTCTATTTATCTGTTCTTGTTCTGTTTCTTATCTCACCATTATCCCTGTACCTATCCCTTCCTCCCTCACAGTAACCCTTCCCCTCTTCCTGTCCTACTTTTTCCTTCTCTACCTCTCTCTCTCTCTGTCCTGAGTTTTTTCTCCCTTCCCCCCCCCTCATGCTCTCTTTCCTGGCTCCCCATTGTCTCCCATTTTCCTTCTCCCCTTCCTTCTCACTGACACCATGTCTAGCTCCTCACTACATCGTTCCACCCCGTTCTACCTGTATCCATTTCCTCCTCCCCCTCCCTCTTTTATTACCCTATCATTCCTGTTTCATCACTTCTCTCGCTTTGTTGTCCTGTTTTCTTAAACTCCTCTCTCTGTTCCCTTCCTCCCCACCCATGCCCACTCCTACTTCCCCATTCCTACCCTTTCCTCCTTCTTCCTCCCTTTTACTTTCCTTGTTCTCTGTCTGCCTTCCCTTATCTTTCCCTTTCACATTATCTCCCTCCCCATCTTTCTCTGTGCACACATTCTCCCCATTCCCTCGCTTCCCTAAAGCCGATCAAGGGTAAAAAAATTGCGACCGTATATCAAGAGAGTATCGCGTTTGTTTACATCCCTCCCGACTCGTAAACATACTGTAAAATAACTCTTCACTGTAATCACATTTGTTTCGCACCCTTTTCATCCCAGTCTCAGGCACTCGTTTATCACCCTCCTCTCTCTCTCTCTCTCTCTCTCTCTCTCTCTCTCTCTCTCTCTCTCTCTCTCTCTCTCTCTCTCTCTCTCTCTCTCTCTCTCTCTCTCTCTCTCTCTCTCTCTCTCTCTCTCTCTCTCTCTCTCTCTCTCTCTCTCTCTCTCCGTCACTCACATATTCCCATTACATCTGTATTAGGTACAGTCATAAGAAAAACTATCGTTACCCCCAGGAATGTTCGATGCGAAACGAACGTTAGCTAGGCTGTGTGGGTGGGTCCTTGCTGTTCGCCCCTCCCCTAACTAGTGTTGTCATATCACTATCCCATTACAAGAGTTGGAATAATGAGCAAGAATGAGCCATGTGGCGGGGAAATATAGAGGACATGTTTGTGGTATCCTGAGCACCGCGCCGGGAATTAATAATGAAACTCGGCACGTTTATTATTTCCCTACTTTTCAACGCTTGTTATCTACACTGTATAGAATACAGCAAAATAAATTATTTTGAAGGGTATAAAATCTATAGGTATTGACTTTTTTCTTTTATGATAGTCTAGCACGGTTGCACGAGTTCATTTGTTTGCTTTAGATGAGTGGTTAAATGCTTCAGATGGATGCTTCAGAGTCAATATGGATGGTGGGTGGTTTATCCATATTTTGGAAGCAGAGGGTGGGTATACAAAATATTAAAGCAGTGACACTGAACACGTATTATTATCCCTCTACTCAACATTTATTATAATTAGGTAGAAAGCAATGCATATCATTATTACATTGAAATTTACTAACTTGGCTTGTATCAACTGGATTACTATCATACATCTGACATGGGTGCACATACTCATTGCCAGTTTGCATGTGTGCTGCTGACTCTACACCATTCTGTCATATTTTTATTTAACGAAGTCTGTGCTGGATAATAAAACGTTTTGTCTCTATGCAGAGGCCAAACGATCTAATTAGCTTTTATTACCCCTAGCACAAATTCTAATATCTGTGTCTCATGTTACCGACATTGAAGGGTTTGCAGTACAAACTTTCCTGCCCCATCATTCCACAACACTTTGTCGTTGTGTCATAGTGCAAAGCTCTGAAGGATAACGATAGTTTTTCTTATGACTGTACACACCAGATTCGGACTTGGAGGGCAAATGATATCCCTAATTAACCCCTGCATACGCCGACAATGCATGAATGAGGAAGAGCTGTCTGTAGGAAGGGTGATCCAGGTGAAATTCGAAACCAATTCACTTTAGTTTGAATTTCAGCAATCTGTTTGAAGGGTTGAAGGTTTGCCAAGGATGAAATATTCAGTTCTGAGAATATAAGCTAAATGATAAGGCCACAGGACAAGGACACGTGAATAAGGTTTGGTACAGTTTGATGTTAATATGATGGAAGAATTGAGGCCCAGACAATGATAAAGTAAATCAGTTTTGATAATAATCAGTCAGAGGTTAATATAACAGGGCAAAGTCAAATGTTCGGTTCTTAGACCAGTCGTAGAGCACGGGTGTGGTGTTACAGTTATTTTAAGGCCTTAGTTCTTGGCGATGACATTGAGGATCCTGTATATTATTGTAGTTTTTTACTTATCACAGTGGTGTATCAATGGTTTTATCATACATAATGTTTAAATATATTTACCTTCATATATTCACTATCGTTCACCATCAAATAACTAATTGTTTTTATTTCTTTTCCAATCATATTATTAACTAAAATACAGTAATCTCTCTCTCTCTCTCTCACTCTCTCTCTCTCTCTCTCTCTCTCTCTCTCTCTCTCTCTCTCTCTATCTGTATATATATATATATATATATATATATATATATATATATACGGGTATATATTTTGTCGAGGAGAGGGATTTGCCAGTTTGGTAGTGCTAGAGTATTCCCGATGATTCTCAGTTATTCTAGTAGTACCGTTATGTGTCAGAGTTGCCAGTTAGCCTGCTGTTTGTGAGTGAAGGTATTTTGTAAGTTATGCATTAAATTTTATGCTCTTTTTCTCTATAATGTTTTATTTATGTGACTGTTAAATTATGGAATTTTATCTCAGTCCATATGCTTAATAGTTTAGGGTGTTATGCAGTGTAATTAACTCTGGCATGTCTTGGATATCTCGGAGTTGGCAACTGTTGCTTCTCCTAGATGCAGATCATTTTAGAACAATGCAAGCTCATATAAGGATGGGGAAGAGACTAGAGAGTTTCAGTCAGTTTTCAGTTCAGTCTGAGTGTAGTTCAGTGTCAGTGCAGTGTAATTGCAGTTACTGAAGTCAGTATACCTTCGGTACTTGTGAAAACAGTGAGATATGGTTGGCAAACATTAAGTGTAATTTCTGTTAGTGAGGATTATATATATTTGGTACTTGTGAAAACAGTGAAGTTGGCAAGCATTAAATGTAGTTATTTGGAAAATAAATGGTGAACTTTAGAGGCCAGTGTTTCCAATGCCTGTGTTGCTGTGCTGTTGCAATGAAAAGCTGCCTCTACGAAGAACAACTCACTGGGCAACGTCCTTCCTACTGATCTACTGCTGTTGGAGCCTGTGGCAGTGTGGGACAGGGACGTAACAATGGTGTCAGGGGTGTGGATCATTAACCCGCCCCATCCCAGCAAATTTTTAACCAATGACCTCCCCCAATTCCGGCAGATTTTCTTTTTTTTTTTGGATATAACCTCCACTTTTTATGAGAAACATCGATAATTCATAGAGAAATCACTCACCTGAGCTTTAAAATGCTGTTACAGGTAACAATACCCTCACCTGGCTGTGTTTTCTTTGGGGCCTGGCTCCAGAGAAAACGTGTTCTATGGGAGAGCTAATTACTCCAAACCACTCATAATAGGTATTTATTTATTTATTTCGTACGAATTTATATGTAGTACAAGAGTACATTGGTTGTTACACAGTAATATAGGCAATATAAATGTTGTTTCACTCACCAAACACATCAACATACTGCACCTTTTTTGGCAACATTACCTGATCATTATTTCTGACTGTTTTTTCCTCTAAAGCTATGTAAACTTTGTCCTCCACATTGTCATCCATTGGGGAATCACTCTGGCCTTGAATTTCGTACCATGGCACGACATGTCTTTACTGGCCAAGTCACTGGTAACAGGTGAGTTACCGAGACAATGGCGTGTGGGGGGGTAGGTCACACGAAGTAAGGCATTGTCTCCACCTGGTGTCAAGTAGAGGAAGGCGTTCCGTGTATACTTACCAAAAATCATGCACGAAAGTTGAAAAATGTTGAAGTGACAGACCTGGGAATTGCGGCATGTTTATATATGTCAACGGGAGTCACAGTGACAAAACGTTCGGACATATATAGACATCAATGGGAGTCGGCAGGTTAAGGCCTGCAGTGCGTAAAACCTTTGACATGGAGGCAGAAGGTGTAAGACACAAGGTCAAACAAGGCAAGAAGAGGCATCACTGGCCGCCATTACGAAGCTTTTGCAAACACAAAGTGTACAATTACAGGTACAGAATGAAGGACAGAAAGAACTCAAAGAACAGTTACAGGCACAAAATGAACAACAGGAAGAGTGATACGAACAGCTTCAAGAGACATTACAGGAGTAATAGAGGGAATTACAACTGATGATGCAAAGACAAGTAGATGCTTTCATGGGGGAAATGAACAAGAGCAGCAACAGTTGAAGGAGGAAGTATATGCTGAGCTATGGCAGCAGTGGTATGAGTAAGCAATAATGTGACAGAATGCAAACAGAGTGGAGATGACCAGCTGAAGACAATTTGTGAGGGAACTTTGTTTGAGTGTAGACGCAAGTGTACAACCAGTTGAAGATAATTAGTGAGAGAATTGAGGCTATAGGGAAATATTGCACTGCTGAGCGTCAGGTTAGTGTACATGGAGCATATGAAAAGAATGGACAGTGTATGGTGAATCTTCACGGTTCCCAAGCATCTAAAGGTAGCATGACAGGGTTGAATAATCAGAATGCAGAAGTGTCAAGCCCCAGCCTTAATTATGATTCTTCAGTTTTTAGGCCCCAAAGCAGTGATGTACGGCCCCGGTCAGATTTTGGTGATACAATCAGCATTGCCAACGCCAAAGCGTCTGGGGTTCAGAGTTCGAGAATTTTGACTCGCGTGTCTGACACACACACACACACACACACACACACACACACACACACACACACACACACACACACACACACACACATTGAGAGAGAGAGAGAGAGAGAGAGAGAGAGAGAGTATACACCTAAGGCATCGTAATGGACATTGAAGAAGCATCTCCCTATCTCATTACAGTCACGACCAATATTTCTATGAAATATGGAATCTATTTACTTCCATATGAGTAAAAGACTAGTGATTTTATTATTACTTTATTCTCATGTCACATGAAATAATGTGGTTAGGCAGCATAGTATTACATTTACCCAGAATACATCCTATGCATGTATAGTCATAGCTAGGAAATACTGACAGATAACATTTTACCACATGCCTTGCCCAGTGCAATTGACGTTTTAATTTCAACTGCACTTGTGTAGTTAAATAGATGATGAAAGTATAGCATACCTGTGTCTCGTGAGTAAACTATGAAACACACAGATGGTCGGGTCTCCTTACATTTTGTCTAAGCTACGGTTTAATCACATAAATGACGGATGCGACCAGAACGTGGATAAGCATCTTATTTTAAATTATGATTAGTAAAGTAGAATCAATATACTATATTTTTTCTCTCTTTATAATATTATAATCGCAATAATAAACACTGAAGAGGATGAAAGACTCAATTGCTCTGATATTTACTATTACCATACTTGATATCCAGCCCACCCACTATTTTTCTCATTCATTTTTTGTAGCCTCCGCGTCACTGATGCCACTTGCGTTTCCATCGCTTCTGGCCTGTGCCTGATACTCCCACTGCCGCTGAACGTGGGCCATCCATTTCCCTGCTGTTAATAATCTGGGCCCACACGTGCTCAGCGACATTCATGTCAGTTCCTTTGCTGGGCCAATCAAGGAGCTCAAGGTTGTCCTGCCTCTGAAACCACCTCTGTACAACGTGAGTAGTGTTGATCGGGCATTTATCTTGAATGAAGAGAATGGGTCAGGAGGAAAAGGGTAATCTCTTTCCCAGAGGGAAGGCAGGAAACACTCCTCTAGAATTTCTGTGTATTTGTCAGCTGTGAATCGACCTTCTATTTGAAACACGTCACACATACCGTGTTGACACACCCAATCCCAGATATTGCATGTGATGTGCCCAGAGCGGGCCTCCTCCAGAATGTTGGGTCGGCATAACTGAAGGAGAAAATAAGTGTGATATTATTGTCCTCTCGTATCAGTCATTAGTAATATACAGTACTTTCTAAGTTACATTATGGGTGTGCATTTAAATAAATATACAGTATTAATATTTTACCTTTATATGGATCGGTGCAAAAGAGTAAACTAAATTATTACCAAAGAGCCATGATGCACATAGTTTTCATTATTGGGGTAACACAATATGCATATAGCGAAAGTAACTAAAGGTTTCTGTTGTGGTCAAATGCCACACTATTCTACTCTGAAAGAATATTCGTCGGATATATATATATATATATATATATATATATATATATATATATATATATATATATATATATATATAAATATATGTATGATCTCTCATCTTATCTCATCAGCCGCTTGAGTGTCCACTGCAGGACCGGCCTATCCCGACCGAAGTGGGGACGATACAGCCAATGTATCTCTACCAAGTGGCTTATGATGTCTGGTTGAGATTGTATGTAGGGTGAGAAGTGCTTGTAGGCGTAATTGTATTGTTGGAGTGGCTTTGGATGTGTGTGTAGTCTGTGAACCAAGTGTAATCGGCTCACACAAGCTGACTGGGTGCAAGCATACTTTATAGTATGCGACACTGGTTCAACCACAGCACCCCTTATGTCCGCCAAGCAGTACATGGCCAGAAGAATGCACCTGAAGTTTATTACCCTGGCAGGGCGCGAACCCTCATTCTTCAGTGTACGATAAAGCACACTTTACCACCGTACCACAAAGGCTCCATATATATATATATATATATATATATATATATATATATATATACATATATATATATACATATATATATATATATATATATATATATATATATATATTTATGTATACAGTAATCCCTTTATTTTTCGGATGCCCACTTTCCGGACATCCCCACTTACCGGACATTGTGGGCCTGGACCATCAGAACCGAAAAATGGCCAAAAAAAGAAAAAACTCCCCCCAAAATCCGAATTTCTTCCCACTCTTAATTTGAACTTGCCACGCGGCGCCAAACAGCTGCTTACACCATGGCCCCTTCACCCCTTCCTTCCTCCCCCCTCCCCCCTTCCCTGTCAGGGTTGCCGTTTGTTATTTCATTACCAAATGCGGGCCAATTTGGTAATGAAAAATTCGTTTGGTAATGAATCAGAATAATGCATTACCAAACGGATTTTTCACATGTATGAGGATACACAGGATGGAGATGGTGAATTGTTTGCTCTCTCTGATTAATCTGCTACCCTACATAGTGTGAAAATAATCAACATGCTGTTAATTATAAGGAGAGTGATTACATGTATTTCCACTTGTATATATAATTAGTGAAGAATAAATGCTAGCTTTATGAATTTGGTAATGAAAAGTTAAATTTGGTAATGAAAGTTGAGGAAATTGGTAATGTGGTCTTTGCGATCTGGTAACTCTGTTTCTCCGACATCAACAGTTACTCCCAAACTTCGATTGTGAATAGATCCTTATCGCACTGGAAGCCACACGTGCTCGTTTTTTGCGAATAAACAGTGAATATACTGCAATACCTTGCCTCTAGACCAATGGGAATTTACAGTGTTGTGCAGTGTTAAGAAATTTGAACTTAGAGTGCAAAGGATCAATTGTGGAGTGCAAATTGGCAGTTTAGCTGGTGGTTAGAACTGCAGTGGTGCAGTTAAGAACAATGTGCAGTGTTAAACAATTATAACTCACAGTGCAAAGAATTAAGTGCAGCACAACACTGGATTACTGTACGTGCTTCAAGAGCATTTTCACCACTGCCAAAACCTTAGAAAGGCAGCCACAAACGTGATGTAAGTACTCTGGCTAAGGTACAGTCACTTCTAATTCCCCATTCTTTGGTTCCTTATCATTTATTTCATGCTTTATGTTCATTATTGGTGTTTAAATAGGTGCTATGCATGTCCGGTAGGGAGTTATTTAGGTGGCTTTCAAAGTTGGGCTGGGTTAGGGTCTATAAGTACCAGTCCAGGAGGCTGGTGCCCACTATCTGTACAGGACCACTTTCCAGACGTGCCTTTGGCTCTATTACTTTGGATACTGGAGGGATTACTTCTATATATATATATATATATATATATATATATATATATATATATATATATATATATATATATATATATATATATATATATATATATATATATCCATCCATCATCCAATCCTATGTTGCCCCATAAGGAACGTAGGAGCCCTGGGTTAAGCAAGTTGGTCCTGACATTTAAGATGAGATTGACCAGACTCACTCATTCCTGAGTGGCATTACGTAAGAAATATACCCCAACCATCCCTTGGATAAAAGCCTACACTGGCTCAATTCGATTGGAGTGCCGTAATTACCCACTAAACCACCAGGCGCCAAAGTCTGGTTATGTGGTTACTATCCAGCGTAGTAAATGGTTTCCTGCAGTACAGGAAACCAATTGGCTTGTCACTCAGCATAGTCACCCACAGGCAGAAGGAAGAGGAAAGAATGAAGGAAAGAAAGACAGAAAAGGGAGTGTACAGTCACCCGTAGGCAGAAGGACGAGGAAAGAACGAAGGAAAGAAAGACAGAAGAGAATGGAAGGAAAGAAGGATGGAGGAGAGGAAAGGGCAGACACCTGAGAGCAGTGTATATAATTACAGTCGTGCAAGAGAGAGAAAAAGACGGCGCATTGTGGTAAGGGGGGTGTCACGACGCTGCTGACCCAGACCCTGTGCGTATGAAACAGCCAATTTTGTTTTATTTTTCTGTGTGCTTTGGAGCGGACACAAAGTTGGGTCACAGTAAAAGGTGTTTAGAGTTTAAATGTGATGCGCATGTGATCCCTTAATCACCTCATCCCGCCAAGGCGGGGTCACAATAAACCAAAAAACTAGAACAACCAAGCAAACTCCAGTCACATTTGCATCACATCCACACTCTCAACTCCGTAATACGTTTTATAGTATTTAATTCTGTGATTATTAATTTACATTAAAGCCGTATATATTGCAAGACTGTCAACAGTTCATATCTTACAGTGAATTATCCTTCCTTCAACAGTGGACTCTGCCATGGGAACTAGGGCAGAAATTCTTCTCATCTGTAAAGATGGCTCTGCTCCATAAGTCATCATCCTGCTCAACATGGAGCTGTGCAAAAGCCAGTCTTCCTGCACGGTGCTGGTCCGTCAGGCATTCCTTCTGAGCTGGGGTGCGATGGTGTATTCCAGCGCGATGTAACCTTCTCTCTACACTTCTGGCTGACATTTCTAACTGCAAGTCATGCTTTATTGCTGCTGCATTGGTAAGGAAGTTACCTTCCCCTACCGCAATAATGTTCCCATCCTCTACTGGTGTCCTTCTCCTCAGGGCTCCTGTTCTTTCTAAGAAAAGGAGTTTGCTGTAAACCCAACAAGGTTGTGATGCATTTATTGATGTGTTCTCAAACGTTACTACTGTATTATAGTTTGCGTGGGTCTTTCCTAAGGACTGTGTAAGGTTTTAGTGCATCCATCCGACTCCGTGAAACCTGAATGATCTGCATATGCAGTATCGTTTCACGGGGTGAACGTCACTTTCTCACCTTATCAGAGCCACTCAGTGGGGAGATGTTGCTATATGCAGGTCGCTTAGTTGTATCAGTCTGGACGAATGAACTACGTTACTACTTCACGTGCAAACACTGTCACCTCCATAGAATCCACGAAGGTTTGACAACACATTGTTGACCAGTTGAGACAATTTCCTTATATGATATTCCCGACAGAGGAATGTGGTGAACAGGACTGTTTATATTACTCTATACACCCATATCTTTTCTCCTCATCCTTTATCCATTTTATCAATGCTCACCCCTATTTCGCTAACACTGGTGGAAGAGGAATCACGTAACACATAGATATGTAGGATAATACGATATCTTTTTGTAATGTTAATGGATCCTAAATGTAATCGATAGTTTAATCATCAGCTACAGTATGCTTAATGTGTGAAATAATGATATGGATTTGTAGTTAAAGGGTATGGGGAAAAAATAATCATCATCTTTGCATTTCCTATAACATGGTCATTTGAGAACGGGAGGGTGGAAGAGATGGTAAGGATATCGGAAGACTAAAGAGGAAGCCAGAACTACCATGCGTTTTGCCCAAGTCTTTGCTACAACCAGGTTCGGATGCACTAAGTAAACATAGATAACATGTAAATGTGAACTACTACTGTACTATAATGTTACTGTACGTCATACGTTGCCGTGAACAACACTTAACCATCATAGCATGTTTAACAGCTTAACACAGACTTTACTCCAACCCCGTTACTGACAGGACTAAACCTCTGATACCCTACACTACCCCACCACCAACCAGTAATGCAGGTCACAAGACAGTTGTTGATGGTTGTAGATGTAATCGCAGACAGTATGTATTTTCGTAGAATATGATTATCTATATATTGAAAAATTCAATATAATAACTGAAACCTCACAGGTAATATATTTATAATTGTTCATATACACTATAATCTTATGTATACTCGTACTATAACAAATCCAATTTTATGCACATAGAACTTAAAGACCTAACGCAGATCGCTTATGTTTCCATTGGTGTTCCACCCCATAATCCACTTGGCGACAGTCCTTCGTGAAGTAGCTGAGCGATAGCATGTATAGACAGCCTACTATCGCGCAGAGCGATGCTGCTGCCTCTCAACTCCAGGTTTTGCTCCTTCCTGTTCATACCGTATTTTCCCGGGGACCGGTAACCCCCAGGTCCGTATAATATAAAGAAATCTCAGATGATTTCCTCCCTTCTTCCCTCTGTCTCAGTGTCAGACACGCGAGTCGAAATTCTTGAACTGATGCAAACGTTTGTGGCATCAGTGACGCGGAGGCTACAGAAAGTGATTGTGAAAAATGGTGAGTGAACTGGATATTACGAATGGTAATAGTAAATATCAGAGCAATTGAGTCTTTCATCCCCTTCAGTGTTTACTATTACGATTATAATATTATATAGAGAGAAAACAATATATTGATTTTACTTTACTAATCATAATTTAAAATCAGACGCTTATCCACGTTCTGGTCGCATCCGTCATTTATGTGATTAAACCGTAGCTTAGACAAATGTAAGGAGACCGAACCATCCGTGAGTTTCATAGTTTACTCACGAGACACAGATGTGCTATACTTTCATCATCTGTTTAACTACACAAGCGCAGTTGAAATTAAAAAGTCAGTTGCACTGGGCAAGGCATGTGGTAAAACGTTACCTGTCAGACGTTCCCTAGCTATGACTATACATGCATAGGATGTATTCTGGGTAATTGTAATACTGTGCTGCCTAACCACATTATTTCATGTGACATGGGAATAAAGTAATAATAAAATCACTAGTCTTTTACATATGTGGAAGTATATAGAATCCATATTTCATAGAAATATTGATCGTGACTATAATGAGATAGGGAGATGCTCCTTCAATGTCCGTTACCGTGCCTTAGGTGTATACTCTCTCTCTCTCTCTCTCTCTCTCTCTCTCTCTCAATGTGAGAGTGTGTGTGTGTGTGTGTGTGTGTGTGTGTGTGTGTGTGTGTGTGTGTGTGTGTGTGTGTGTGTGTGTGTGTGTGTCAGATACGCGAGTCGAAATTCTTGAACTCTGAACCCCGGACGCTCTGGCATTGTCAGTGCTGCCTGTATCACCAAAATCTGACAGGAGCTGTACATGGCTATAATTGGGGTCCAGTTAAAAAGAAACCTCAGGAATTTAGTGGTACAGTATCTTGGGAAGCTTATTGTCGACAGTTTGAGTTACTTGGTAATCAGAATGGTTAGGATGATAGGCAGAGGGCAGTGCAGCTTGCTACTAGCCTTAAGGGTGCGCCAATGGAAATTCTGTAGCAGATGTCAGTGAAGGAGCGGAACAGTTATCAGCCCCTAGTGGAAGTGCTGGAGTGCAGATGTGGAACCATGTACCAGACTGGGGTTTACTGAGCAATTTTCCAGACCCGTGTACGGGCTTGATGACAATCTCTACAGCAGCTTGCTCACGACCTGGAGAATATGGCAGACAGGGCATACCCTGGAGTAACACCAAACCTGTTGGCTATTCTTCTAAGGGATCAGTTCATCGATGTTCTTGACAGTGCAGAGCTGCAAGTGCAAATGAGGCAGGCACAACCCAGAAGCATGCAAGAAACACCAGCCAGGTCTCTAGAATTTGAGTCCAACGACAGGTCCAGTACATCCACTTTTCAGGCAGGTCATAGTGTAGGATTCAAGGCAAGAAAGGGACAGGTACATGTAGTGGAAAAATTTGAAGGAAATTGCTGGTGCTCAGAAAAGCCAGGATATAGGAAAGAGGACTGCTACAAGTGGAAGAGGGAACAGGAGAAGATTGGAGGAGGTTGCTTGTTCTGCGGGAAGTCAGGATGCAAGAAGGTGGATTGTTATAAATGTAAGAAGGAGCAAGAATGGAACAGTGCAAGGAAACCCACTAGCAATCAGCTCACATCTATAGTATCTGGATGATGTAATATGTTTGGATGGACTTTCAACCAGGAACTGGAGAGGCTGTCAGAGATGGTTAACAGGATATGAGCTGCACACCTCAAACTGAACCCCAAGAAGTGGTTTCCAGGAAGTGAAGTACCTGGGACACATTGCAGGAGAGGGCAGTGTCCATCCTGATCCACAGAAAGTGGCAGCTGTGAAACACTGGCCGGTTCCAACTTATGTGAAGGAGCTACAGAGTTTCCTGGGCTTGTGTACCTACTGTACTACCAGTATTTTGTCAAGGACTTTGGAAAGATACCTGCACCTCTGCAAAAGTTACTGAGGAAGAGGCAGAAGTTTGTGTGGACAGCAGTAACTCAGAAGGCCTTTGATGAACCTTGCATTGGCAAGCTTTCCAGTCTTGCCATACCCTAATCAGAGTCAGCCTGGACTGTGATGCTAGTGACCATGGTATTGATGGAGTCCTGCAGCAGAAGATTGACGAAGAAGAGCATGTGGTAGCGTATTACAGCAAGAAGCACAGCACACCAGAGCGGAACTACTGTGTGACCCATGAGCTCTTGGCAGTGACGAAGAGCCTTGATTTCTTCCATCCCTACTTGTATGGGTCCTACTTCATCAGGAAAAACCATGCGGCACAGAAGTGGTTGAAGACATTATAGAATCTGGAAGGACAACTGATATGCTGGCTCCAGAAGCTGGATCGGCTCAATTATGAGGTGCAGCACTGTCCTGGGCAGGTACATTGCAATGCTGACAGCCTGAGTCGTTGGCCTTGAGACCCAGAGTGCCAGCAGTGTAGTAAAAAAGATCATTGTAAGAATGCAACTGCACTGCAGTGACAGGGCCAGTGTCGGATGAAGAAGACCTGAAGAGGATGTAGATGGAGGATGCAGATATACGACCAGTGCTAGAGTGGCACCAGCAGAGTACAGTGTGACCATATTGGGAAAAGGTTTCTTGATTCAGCCCTGCGACCAAGAGCTACTGGAGTCAGTAGGATCTTCTTTGGACTTCTGGAGCATCAGTGGGAGACACCCGATGGCCTCAGCAAGTAATGGCAATTGGTGGTTCTGAAGAAGATGAGGTCCGAGATCCTTGATGAGTCCCATAACCAGATCACTAGTTGGTACCTGGGAGTGAAGAAAACTCCAAGTCAGCTGTGACAGAGATTCCATTGGACTGGCATGCTTCAGGATGTTGAAGAATGGTATTGGGCCTGTGATGTATGCTGTGCCAAGAAGGGACCCAAGAAATGTTGAGCCCCTCTCCAGCTGTACCAAGTGGGTTCACTGATGGAAAGAGTCATGGTGGACATTGCTGGGCATCTGCCACTCACTGAGAGAGGAAACCAGTATATATCTGTTGCCATGGACTGCTACACAAAGTGGCCAGAAGCCTATGCCATCCCCAATCAAAAGGCTGCAACTGTCACTCAGGTGTTGGTTGACCAGTTTTTCTGTCATTTTGTGATGCCACAGGAGCTACATTCAGACCAGGGCAGAAAGTTCAGATCTGCTGTGTTCCACAAGTGCTGCAAGTTATTGGGGATCAGGAAGACCAGGACGACCCTGCTAAGGCCACGGTCAGATGGGATGGTAGAGAAATTCAACAGGACCCTGGGAAAAGTAGTGGCCAAGTACTGCATTGAGGGACTAAGAGAATGGGACCAGAAATTACCTGCATTGTTGATGGCATATTGGTCTGCATCCCATAAGTCTACTGGCTATGTCGCTGCAAAACTGATGTTGGGCCACGAGTTATGCTTACCCGTTGACTTGTTAGTGGGAAGACCTCCTGGTAAAGAGCTGCCTACAGACACCTCCAGCTATGTGACACATCAGGAAAGGCTAGCTGAGGTACATCATCAAGTGAGAGGAGCCCTTAAGTTTTCAGGAGAGGTAATAAAGTGCAAGTATGATGCCAAGGCAAGTGAGGTGAGCTTCAACGATGGTGACCAAGTTGGTTATCCAGTCCTGAGTGAAAGAAGGGACAGTCACCAAAGTTGGTGAGCCCGTTGGACAGGCCTTACACTGTGTTGTACCCCCTATCAGACATAACATACCAGATTCGGGGAGGCAGGAAGTCTCGTCTAAAGGTGGTACACGTGAATCGTCTGTGGCAATACCATGGGCCGGGACAGTACAGTTGGGACGTCTCTGAGGAATCGTGCTCACCCCCAGCCAAGGATGTTGAGTAGGACCAAGAAGCTGAACTACAAGAAGGTGACAGTTTCCTGGGGGTGGAAGTGAATCAGGAAGAGGATCAAGACATTCCTGGAGTGGTGAACTGTGTGGAAGAGCAGGGTTGTCATCGGAAGTGGCATAGAAGAAGACCTAATATGCTCAAGGATTATTTTGTGTATAATTAGATATTTCCTTTGAATTAAGGGTTATGTTTGTATACATTGTTTAGTTTTGTGGGGATGACAAAAGGATTAGGGAGGGAGTAGCACTGAGAAGAGGGATTTGCCCGTTAGGAAGTGCTAGAGTATTCCTGACATTATTCAGTGATTCTAGTAGCACCATTACATGTCAGAGTTGCTAGTTAGCCTGCTGTTTGTGAGCAGAGGTATTTAGTAAGTTATGCATTACATTTTATGCTCTTTTTCTCTGTAATGTTTTTTTTTATGTGATTGTTCATTTATGTAATTTTACCTAAGTTATATGCTAAATAATTTGGAGTGTTATGCAGTGTAAGTAAACTCTGGCATGTTTTGGATTTCTCCGAGTTGGGAACTGTTGCATCTCCTAGAATGTAGATCATTCTAGAACAGTGCAAGCTTATATAAGGATTGGAAGGAGACTAGAGCAGTTTCAGTCAGTTTTCTGTTTAGTTTGAGTGTAGTTGAGTGTCAGTAGGCTACACTGTAACTGCAGATAGTGAAGACCGTCTATCTTAGGTACTTGTGAAAACAGTGAAGTGTTGTTGGCAAGCGTTAAGTGTACTTGCAGTTAGTGAAGATTGCATCTATTTGGTACTTGTGAAAATGGTGAAGCGAAGTTGGCAATCATTAACCCCTTACCCGCAGGGATGGCTGGACCTCACTGTGCCCCTCCAGCGGGGATAGCAGGAATTCTAGACAATACACGATAAATTAGCTATTTCCAGGTCAATGGAAGTATCACGTACCCTTTTTTCTTGTTTTTAAATACTTTTTGGTATGAAAATAGGTCATAAGGGACATTTCAATGGGAAATGAACAGGGAAAATTAGCGACCAAGTGCACGTGGGGTGTTGCCAGGTGATAAATTAGCTACTTCATGGCCAATGGCAGTATACATTTCCCTTTTTTTGTTTGTATATATTTTAGTATGAGAATATGGTATAGGGCACATTTCAATGGAAAAAGCGAATGGAAAAAAAAACAGCCAGGAGTTGCTTTGCACAGCCAGGCTGTAGCTAGGCAGGGGAGGAGGTAAATGGAGACGAGGTCTGGAGGCCAGGCAAACACAGAAAAATGGCTAAATTGGTAACACTGGATGCAAGTACTAGTGGTATTAGCAGAACTGCCGATAGCTACACACTGACAGTACTGATAGATGATACAAGACTGCACTTGAAAGCCCGGACTATTTAAAAAATCCTTGGATCAATGAAGACAGTGAACTTTAGAGGCTAGTGTTATTTTACAACCCCTGTGCTGCTGTGTCATTGTACACTGAAAGGCTGCCTCTAGGAAGAACAGCTCACTGGGCAACACCCTTCTTATACTGATCTGCTGCTGTTGAAGTCTGGCAGCGTGGGACGAGAACGTAACAATATATATATATATATATATATATATATATATATATATATATATATATATATATATATATATATATATATATATATATATATATATATATATATATATATATATATATATATATACATTTATATATATATATATATATATATATATATATATTGCCTGACGCCTTAATCCCATACAGGATGGTCACAAATAAAATGCCTCCACCTCACCCTGTCCTCCGCCATTTCACTGCCCTGCTCCCAGTTCCCCCCCCCCCCTCATATAACTCTCCACTCCATCCCTCAATCTCATCCTTGGCCTTCCCCTCCCTCTCTCCCCCTCCACCTCACTCACATACACTCTCCTCGTCAGTATCTCACTCTCCATCCTCTCCATATGACCAAACCACCTCAACGAGTTTCTCCTTACGCTTCCTATCACATCCACATCCACACCACAACACTCCTTCACATTCTCATATGTCAGTCTGTCTCTTCATGTGATTCCTTAGGCTCCTCTCAAATAACTTACTTCCACTTCTCTCACTCCTGACTTGTGTCCCTTCAACGGCATCCAAGCTTCAAACATTAGAATTGGTATGACAATACTGTCATGAAGTAATTTTTTCACTTCCATGCTCACTTCCCTGTTTCTTATCACTGCTTTCAAGGAACCAGCAACCTTTATTCCCTGTTGTATCCTTAAGCATTTCACGCTCCAAACTTCCATCCTTACCCATCACGCTACCCAAGTACTTAACCCGTCACATCCCGAGCTATTTTGCACCTCCGATACCCCCCAATCCCGAGGTATTTTCGATTGTTTTTTTTTGCTAAAACCTCTGCTTTTGGTGAGAAATATCGAAATTTCATAGAGAAATCGCTCACCTGAGGTTTAATATACTCGATCCAGGTAGCAGTACCTCCTTACCTTACTGGCTTTTCTAACAGGCTGGCACCAAAGATAACGAGTTCTATGGGAGGGTAACTTTTTCGCACCACTCACAAACGGTATTTATTTATTTACTTGGTGCGAATTTATATGTAGTACGAGAGAATATAGGTTTTCAAACAGTAATATAGGCATTATAAGTATTGTTTCACTCACTAACTCATCACCATACCTGACCTTCTTTTGCCACATTACCTGATCATCATTTCTGACTGTTTCTTCCTCTAATGCTATGTAAACTTTGTCCTCCACATTGTCATCAATTGGGGAATCACTCTGGCCCTGAATGTTTTTATTGGCCAGGTCACTGGTAACAGGTGAATTGCAGAGACAATGGCGTGCGGGGGGGGGGGAAGGTTATGCGGTGTAAGGCATTGTCCCTCCCTGGCATCTTGTAGAGGAATAGAGGAAGGTGTCCCGTGTATATGTACGAAAAATCACGCCCAAAATTTGAAAATTGTGCAAATTAGGGACCTTGCAATTGCACGACATACCAGTATGTCGTCGGGACTGGCAAATGCAAAATGTTGCAACATACCCATACGTCGACGGGACGGGGCAGGTTAAACGTACTCACATTTTCCATTATGTCATCATTCAGCCTCACTGTACATTCACTGACTTCACCCTCTCGAAGACCATAACTTTACTCTTCCCTACATTCATCTTTAGATTCTGTTTCTTATGCACTCTACCAAACTCATCCACCAAGCCTTGCAGCTCCCCGTCGTCTTCACTTAACAACACAGTTTGATCTGCAAAGAACAGTACAGAGAGTTTCCAAACACTGCCCTCTCTCATTAAGGCCACTACAACACCCACCGCCCTAATTTGGATCTCTTTTATTACCTCATCCATATACAGATTGATCATATATATATATATATATATATATATATATATATATATATATATATATATAGATAGATAGATAGATATAGATATATATAGATATATTATGGCTATGAGGTTGTGTGTGTGTGTGTGTGTGTGTGTGTGTGTGTGTGTGTGTGTGTGTGTGTGTGTGTGTGTCTATTGCCAAAATATCTGGAAAAGCTTTACATGAATTTTCACCAAACCTTCAGGAAATTTCAGGTATGTGGCTGTGCAGAAGCCCATTATTTTTGGAGAGATGTGATCAAAGATGTCCAAATGTCAGCTGGCACATATTGGTTTAACCCCTCCATGGCCGCCGGTGTCGAATGACGTTTAGCCGATAGATGGCCACAGGCATCATTTGAGCAAGGCCTTTAAAAAACTACTAAAATTCTGGGGGAAGTGAACGAACGTTCTGCATGCCTTCAGATTGACTTACACTACACTCCCATACACGTGATCAAGCAGTTCAGAGCCTGCTGCTGTGATGAGTGGATTTTCTTTTTTTTCACTGCTGGCTGTGCCTAAACAAGCACAGCTACATCCATTACCTCGACCCAGGCAGAAAATATCATCTTTATCCTCTCTTGCAAAACACACACAATCACCTGTTTACGATTATGAAGTAATACAGGCACAAACAAAAAAGACACAATAATAAGTGAAAAATACATTTTTGTCTTGGTATCTTTACATATTTGCTCAGGTTTGTTGTACTGTTTTGGATCATTCAATGCGGTGCTACTTGTAGAAATCTGAAACCTTCCAGGAAGGGAACGAACATTTGGGACATGAGACTGACCTTCACTTCAGATTCTCACACCTCATCTGTCAGCTCACCACCTGCTGCCGTGACGAGTGGATGTATGGTTAATTCGGTCGTGGCCATGCCAAAACACGCATAGTTACACCCATTATCTCGACCCAGACAGAAAATATCATCTTTTTCCCCCTTTGCAAAACACTCACAACCACCCTCTTTACGATTTTAAACACAGGGATAAACAAAAATGACATGAAAATAAAAGGAAAACTATTTTTTTTGGTATCTCTACCTATTTGCTCAGGTTTGTTCACTGTTTTGAAGCATTTTACATATTCTTTGCCTTTTACAAGCATAACAGGATAGTTTTCTGTGTTCATATGATGCTTTTTTGGGTGGAAAGAACTTCCTTCCCTTCCTGTTAATCTGCTTGTGTGAGGTGAAAATGGCAAGTCCTCTCGCAATTCTGACCATGTAAAGTGTTGGGAAACATCCAGTTGTACTTTTTCCTTACCCAGGCAGAGAATGTCATAGTTTCCTACACTCACGACAGACAGACAGCAGCATATATTGCAAAAATAACACGGTAAAATGATAGAGAAAGGTGAACGTGTTATTAAGAGAAAAATACTTTTTCCCCCATCTGTAAACTTATTTATTTTTGTTTTGTCTCTGTATTCGAAATAATGAGACTTATTTGGAGTTTTAAGACTGCATTTTGATTCTATTTTTACCTATGCACGTGGTGCGGAAGTGGCAAGTTATGACTCAACTTCCCTATTGCTAATCGGATCTGACGCTCCACTTTCATCTCCCATGGATAGTCTTGGGGGACAGAAAATTTTCTCACTTAGGACTGAAAATTCAACCCTTTCACTCCTTTTTCCAAGCATGGGCACAACAATAACATAAATAATAACTCGACACTACCGTAAACATACTTTATATCAAAAAGGTGAAAAAATATTCAAAATAATTTTTTTTGAAGCCAATCCAACAATATTATGTACTGAAATCATTCAATATCATCATATCTAGAATATGTGCAACATTTCAGCAGCATTCACATTGTTTTGGGTGGTTAAAAAAATTATAACAACACGTGCGACGTTGCAGTGCGGCAGTGCCTCTGGACAGCGGATATCGGTTGCCAATATTTCTGCAACTTTCATGTTCCATTGCAAGCCACAGAATGGGTCTAAGAAGCTGGGATTTGCACTGTTAGGTGCGTCTGAACTTTGTCTTCAATATGGCAAGAAAAAAAATCAATTTTCAAAACTTCAGAAAGTGGCCCGAGCATCGGCCTGGGGTGCACATAAAATTCCGAACTTACGGCAATGGAGGGATTGGCTTTTTCTGAAATGCAGTGACAGATTATCATAGAGTTTACCAAAGTTTTATTACCCACATTAATTTTAGCAAGTCAAGACAATAAAGTTTTTGTCAATATATATCATCTTCAAATTTGGTTTGTAGGCAGTTAGTACCACAGCCAACAACCTATTTTGGTGGGTACTTAGCATTCGGTCCTTGGATGCTTATGTTTAGTTACTTTTGCATTAGGTTGGGGTATGTCCAGGGAGCTTAAGAGGGGAAAAAAAGCTGCACAACCTCCCGGTTGCTATGAAGCGACTGTGCCAACAATGACTGTTGGAAGTTCCGTTCATGCTCATCAGCGGAGAAGTGCAGGTGCGGCACCATTTTTCACCAATATCTGTTTTCTCAAGACCAATTTGAATTCAGTTCATTTTTTTTATTTACAGTCAGTATCCCCTTTAGACCTGTTCCTCACAGAACCACATATCTCACCCTCTACCGAAATATCTCCAATTTTTTTTCTCCTCGTTACCATCTCCTTACAAAATTCCTTAACAAGGGTGGCACCTTTTGTTATATCAAATAGGAATTTGCAGTTGATACGGTTTTAAACTTCATTTCACCTAATTTTGATTACTCAGTGTATCAACTAAATTATCTAAATTTTACCAAATATATCTGTGCAGTCTATTGCTTCCCCAATGCTTATTCAGAACCCAGCATATTTGACTCCATGTCGACACAGTTGAGTACTCTTTACCCTATCTTTAGCACTGAAATTACCATTTTGGGTGACTTTAACATACATGATGTAGAATGGTTATTGCACTCACGCAGTTTGTAAAGCAACCAATCAGAATACTAGATAATCCTGACCATAAAATACCCATCTCTTAGATCTATTCCTGACAAATAATCCAGATCAATAAAAGATAGAAATACAGTCACCACTTTGATCCTCCAACCACAATCTAATTAAAGCCTCATTAGTCAGCTCCCAAAACCTCCCCATTCTGAACCTGTCAGGGTGACCCAATGGTGCTTTGATAGGGCAAACTGGAATGGATTTAAAAATTATCTTGCTGACATTCCATGGCAATCTTTCTTCTCTAGTGATATCAGTTCTATCCAGTGCCACATGAATGAGTTAATACTAGCTGGAATGGATTTATTCATACCAAGTCAACAGTTCGTTGAAAGCTCGAACTCATCAAAATGGTTTGATAGCAGTTGTGCCAGAGCAACGCCCAAAAGTCATTAGCATATAACTTTTTCTTAAAATCTAAAACATCGGAATCATGCTGTCAGTTTAAAATTGCTAGAAACCATGCAAAAGGAGTAATGAATCTTGCTAAATAAATTTTTCTTCAAAACCAAACATCAAAACTACGTAAAAATCCTAACGACAATAGAATATTCTGGTCAGCTCTCAGTTCTTTCAATAATAACTTTAACAAGTTATCACTCATTCCTCCACTAAAATCTTCAAACGTTATCATTACAAATGACCCGTGTGGTAAAACAAATATCGTTGCCAGCACCTTTGCGAGAAATTCTACCTTAGAGGATGTCAGCCACAACGTCCCTGTACTAGAACTTGACTCTTCCAATACTGATCTATTTAAAATACACACTAGGTACGTAAAACCGATCCTAGACAATTTACCAACCAACAAAGCTCCAGGCCCAGATGGAATTCCCCCAACTGTTTTGAAAAAGTGCTCCCCAGAACTTGCCTCAGTTCTAGCTTAATTATTCAGACTATGCATACATACCTCTTCATTCACTAACTCAAGGAAGGAATCCAATAGTCACCCAGTTCGGAGGAAAAGAAGTTTCTCTGACCTCTCTGATTACAGACCAGTAGCTATCACGTCTTTGGTAAAGTATTTGAAACTGTAATTAATAAGATTGTGGTTAAAAACCTTGAATCGAACAACTTAATTAGTGATAGAATATATGTTTTTTGCCATGAAAGATCCACCACTGATATACTCAATCTCCTGACTCATACCATCCATCAGTCAATTGACCAACATGGAGAAACTCATGCAGTAGCCCTTGATATTCTAAAGCTTTTGACAGAGTGTGGCACCATTCCCTGCTACCCAAACTCCCTCCCTATGGACTAACGTCTTTTGTTCCTCTGCTTTCCTCATATCTCAGTGGCAGAAAAATAAGACTAAAAGCAGATGATGTATATTCCAATTTCCACTCAGTTGACACTGGCGTGCCACAGGAATCAGTTCCGGTGCCAACCCTATTTCTAGTTCATCTCTTATCTATCACTTACAATCTCATCCATTCATTTGCAGATGAATCAACATTTCACAGTGCATTCACACTCAAACACCCTTTCGCACGGTCTAATATCTCTAACTCTCAACTCAGTGCAGCCACCTCCATAAATCAAGACTTAAATCGCTGAATGGTGAGAAAATAACCTTTTCTCATTTAATGCTAATAAAACCAAATATATACAATTTACTAATAGACTGATATTGCCAGATTCATATATTACCTTCAGTACTACTAATAGTCCCATCTCCAAAAGTATTGAAATTCTCGGTGTTTCACCTAACAATACCCTCAGCTGGACCTCTCATGTCAGATCACCTGCTAAAACTGCCTCAAAGAAACTTGGTTTGTTGTACAGAGTCCGTAACTTCTTCATTGATGAGCAGTTAGCTATAATTTATAAGTCATGTGTGCTAGCAGCTAGAACATTGCTTATCCTTGTGAAATGGTTGTTGAGAGGTTGCACTAAAACAACCAGATAAAATTCAGAACAAAGTTTTTGGAATTATTAATAACCCTACTATTACAATTAAATTGCTTCCCCTGCAAGTAAGTAGGAATGTTGCCTCCCTTGCATTTTTGTACGGATACTGTTATAGCAAATGCTCAGACGAAGTTGCATCCATTGTGCAACCTCTCCATGCCTCCCCTGGTGCTACATGGGCATCTGGAAGCGCTTATGATTGGAATGTCACACAGCCATATTGCAGAACTAATGCCTATCAGATTTCTTTTATTCTCCAACTGCATCTCTGGAACTTGTTTCCTGGGAATTGTTTCCCTCCAAACTTCAACCTACAGCTGTTCAAGTCCAACTGTTACATTTTTTTTTTTTTTTTTTTTGTGAATGGAGGACGCCCGTAATCTTGTGTATGGATCATTTTTCTAATTATGGTTTTTCTTTCCTCTGTTGCTTTTTTTTTTTCAATTTTTTTTTCACAGTTGGTCATGATGGGTTCAATATAGGCATGTAAAAAGATGGTGTTTGCAGATATTTTGTGATGGAAAAGATATTAGTTAGTCCCAGAAATTTTTGCAGGCAATCTGTTCACTCGCATGTAATGTGTGTCTCTCCAACATAAAGACGCTCGTGTTGTGACTGGGATAGATTAAAACTGCTTTGTCACTTGCCGAGTTGCGTGGGGCTGAGCAATAGTCATAATGTGTTGTGATTGAAACATATCCTTCCATAATGGATTTACCTGGTTCATCAAAAAATTCAGGTGGCTCAGCTTGCATCACGCCATGGTGTAGTGGTATCAGTGTCTGACTTTTATCTAGAAGTCTCGGGATCGATTCTGGGTAAGGAGTGTTAAAAAAAAAAATGTACACACCCGTCAGGTGTGAATATATATATATATATATATATATATATAGAGAGAGAGAGAGAGAGAGAGAGAGAGAGAGAGAGAGGGTGGGCTAAAAGTTACTTTGCCATATTATTTTATTAATACAGTTATATTTCTGCTAAATAGAGTGTACACCAGTTATATTTCAGCTAAACGAAGTATACATCAAGTAAACTAAAAATGAAGTTAAATTAACTGTTCAATATAACCTCCTTCTTTCCCTAAACAGAATTGGTACCTCTTGGACACAGTGTGGCAAATTCTTCTTCTCTTGGTGATTTTTCAAGATGTCAGATTCTGCTTTAGTCTTTCAATTCTTGAACGATTATAGCAGAGGTCGGGAACCTTTCTCCTGTTAAGGGCCATTAGAATATTTTTAACATCATTCGCAGGCCAGACAAAATTATCAACTTAAAATCAACTGCAGCCCAGTACATTATATATATATATATATATATATATATATATATATATATATATATATATATATATATATATATATATATATATATACTCGTTCATGAATTTATGAAATTGCATTTATGAATTACCTCGCGGGCCTGATCAAATGGTCTTGTGGGCCTTATACGGCCTGGAGGTTGGACGTTCCCCATCCCTGGCTTATAGGCTTTGTCTTGTAAACTTACTCTTTGATCATCCCCCGAACAACGAAGTCGTGTGGCGTTAGGTCAGGTAACCTTCGAGGCCACTTAACAGTATCCCTTCTCGCAACCCTTGTGTCGAAAGCTGAAATATAACTGTGTTTTAGCTGTAATATAATTGTGTTAATCAAATAATATGGTAAAGCATTTTTGGCCCACCCTGTATACATCTAAACCAGTGAAGACAAAGAGATAGACAGATAGATTGACATGTACAGTAGCGGACGTAAAAATTAATACACTTCATTGCAATACTGCATATCTCTGACTGTTGGAATCCAATGTATTTGTCAGATCCCTGTGTTAGAATTTCGCAATTGTTTGGGTAATAAGAGAATACCGTTTTGTCTGCAATATTATGCAAATATATTTCAGTTTCAAGGATCTGCCTCAAAACATTAGCTCAAGGTTTGGCTATTTATTCATACACAAAATGTCAGTTATTCCAACGTTACTGTTTGGATACTACTAACCGTCGCCATACTGATATGATGGGATGTCACATGCAACTGTGATGCAGTAGTTTATTAGGTTGTGTAAGTGACCAGTATGAAGAAGTAAAGAATATCATTCAGAAACTGAAGACTTCAAACACTATCTGGCAGCAGACAGACTTTGATTTCGTGGCTGTGCATTCAGCAGTCGACATTTTTTGTGTATGTTTACAAATGTTTGTGTAAGTCCAGTTTTGTTCACTGTCATTCGTGTGTACAATGTGTTTAAGTGACTGTCTGAAGTCACGGTTAATATATTTTTCTCACCTATTAAGTCTGTGCATATAGCCAAATTTTAAGGCATTGATTGTAGATGATTCGATGGCCAGGGCCTGATTGTGTTTTGATACTGTTTTGGGTGCTTCATAAAAGGAACTTTTACAGAAACAAACATTTCCGTACTGCAAGCAACTGCAGCTCCAGATGCATAGGCTTCTCTTCACAGGATGAAAACTCCTATCATACTTACCTGTATGGTTAACTTAATTCAAACTAGGCTAAATCAACCTGGAAAAGAAGTGATCGATAAGATTTTACCTCAGAAGTTTCCGACGGACACTGTATACTTTTTTCAACAAGGATTGATACACATCTGGAACTAAATATTCTGATACTACAAACGATGGATTCTGTAAAATACCTTTTGGTCTCACCCCATGTTAGTAGCCCTGTTTTCATCATGATACCCATCCAATATTTTCTATTATCATCATTATAATTACAGTTCGTATACGAACATACACATATGAATAATCAATCTTCATTTTAAAAATACACACGAGCTACTGAGCATGTAGGAAATAATCGGTCATGTTATTCTTGCTACTACTATACGATCTTAGTCTAAGGGATACCTTTGTGGTGATATGGAAAAGGCTACAGTATATATTTAACCCATCCTAATTTTAAAAATCTGCCTTAAGCTGCGTAAAATACTGGTGGAAGCAACAGTACAGTAATAAAAAATACGACATAAGAATCAGATGGTCAGTACATCTGTTTATAAAAATCGTTACATTGTTGTGCTGTTAGAGATTAATACATTCGAATGAATCTAAAGTTTTCTCGAATGTACCCATCTTTACAAGATGTCCACAGAACACAGGACTATGATTCGATGATAGAAAGTTGCATAATAGAATTCAATGTACAAAAGAGAATAGAAAATGAAAATCTTTAACTCGTTTATGATCAAACATCTCCCATAATATGAACAAGATCATGTACTGGTAAGCAAAAAAAAAAAAAAAAACTGCTGAAAGTTATGGTGCTTAAGGTCAGCAGAGGAACATAAGTTCATAATTAATTGACTACAAGTAGGCTACTGTTCAGTTAAATAAAATCAAGGGGACAAACTCTTCGTATTAAAGGGTTCAGTGGAGATTGTTCCTAATCCCTTCACTTCAACGGAGTCTTTAATAAATGAGTATAATCATCTCATGGTAGTTCATATGAAATATAAAAGACATAATTTTTCTAAAGGGATTATTTAGCTAAACTGAATCACGTCAAAAGGCTGAATGCTAAGTAGTGGCTGAATCATGAGAGGCCCCATACAATAAAGGTCATCTATCATGCATTTTTTTTTCTTCCACATGAGCTTAAGGGTTCCGGGTCCTGGCTGCTTATCCTTGACATTCTGGCTGATGTAACTGGTTACCTGCCCCTGAGTGACACTAAAACCTTAATGGGCTGCATCCAGTTGAGGCACTTTAACCCACTAACCTACCAAGCCTCAACCTGGCTGTATTGTCACCACCCAGCATGGTAAATTGTTTCCTGTGCTGCATGGATTTTTTTTTTTTTCACTCAGTGTAAAACCATGTGAAGGTTGCACTACAAAAACAAGTTTGGCAACTTCATTTACACAATGCCTCTGCAGATTTATTTGAGATGAAGATACGACACGGAAAGTAACTTGTATAAAGGTAAGTAGTATTGTACTTAAACAGAGTGGGTGGATACGGTGGATCCCTCTGGGTTCCTCTCCCAGCCGTCAAAGTCTAAGGGTCGTTTACCCTTGAAATTATGAGGCTCTCTAGCACCTCATTCTTGACGACTGATTTTTTATTATATACATTAACCTTAGGTCCAGAAAGTTCTGCTAAGCATAACCCACAGACGAGGAGAGGCCACCCCTTAACTGCGGAAAGTCGTCTGATAAAAGCAAGAATAAAATAGTTAACTCACGTCCTGGAAGGTTGAAAAAGATTAATGGCATACACTGCTTATTAAAAAAGCTAAAAAAATAAAAAATGTGAAAACCCCAAAGGAGAGAATATTTTTCTGTCATATACAGCAATAAACTGGTGAAAAAATAAGGCATGGAGTACGGCAGTGATCCCAGCTCATTCTTTATTGATCACATTTTAACCCTTTCGCGCACGATAAGTTTCAATAAGTTTTCTGATCCCGGAATTTCGACTACGAAGCCGCCCGGCCGGTGAGCGCGCGCGCGGCAAATTTGAGCAAATTTGAGCGAATGAAACACATTCTTGCCTTATTTTCGCCCCCAAAAAATCAATGTATTCCCATGAAACCTATGTCCAGGTATGCATGGATGTTTGTTCTATCTGATAAACATGACCAAAACACAGGAAAACAACAGCACAGAAAGTTATGAGCCCTGGAAGGCATGTCGAGTAAACATTTTTGACTTCCCAACATCACCGTTTGAATGTTTTCCATCCTACAGGAAAATGATCTAATATTTTTTCATAGAGAATTTCATCAGCTTTCTAACGAAACCAATCTGGTTTAGATACGATGTATACTTTTCGAGAAAATGGTCAAAAACTGAGAGCCATTTTCGAAAAATTTTCACTGACCTCTGAGAGCTAAGTTTTCCCAGGGACCTAACGTTTTTATTACATAGTAATATGCCCCCATTATCCAGCTTTCCCACTGTGACGGGAAAACCCCATACGCCTCATAGTTCTCGAGTAAATCGAAAAAAGGTACAGCAGCACTCCGTGCGTGATTGACTTTCGTGATGCGCGCATGGCGTACGCAATGTTCCCGTCTACGTAACCACGAATTCTTATGAGAAATATTACATTTTTATGTATTGTACATATATAGAATTTCCTGCTCTTCATCATGGTTCAAACGTGAAATCGATACGTCCAATAGTTTCCGAGTAATTGGCAGAGAAAATGAGAGTATTACTACGAGCCTTTCTCAATGGTAACAGCCGGGAAGAGACACTCATTTCCACCGTCTTTTATCGCACAAAACGTAACATAATGCTTACATTTTGGTATTGATCATACGTAGAATTTAGTGGTATAGATCATGGTTGTTACAGAAAATCGATAAGTCAAACAGTTTTCGAGTAATTGGCCGACAAAGTGAGGTTATTACTCCGAGCGCTTGTCACTGATAACAAATGCGAGGAAAACATTTCCTCGCCTTTTACCCCCAAAACGCTACCAAAGGCTTACATTCGGGTATTGATTACACGTAGAATTTAGTGGTATTGATGATGGTTGTAACAGAAAATCGATAAGTCTAATAGTTTTCGAGTAATTGGCCGACAAAGTGAGGTTATTACTCCGAGCGAATGTCACTGATAAACGCGAGGGGAAAAAAAAACATTTCCCTCGCCTTTTATCCCCCAAAACGCTACAAAAGGCTTACATTTTGGTATTGATCATACATAGAATTTAGTGATATTGATGATGGTTGTAACAGAAAATCGATAAGTCTAATAGTTTTCGAGCAACTGGCCGACAAAATGATGTTATTACTCCGAGCGCTTGTCATGTCACACAACAACCGCTAGGAACAAAAACATTTCTCTCGCCTTTTACCCCCAAAACGCTACCAAAGGCTTACATTCTGGTATTGATCTTACGTAGAATTTAGTGGTATTGATGATGGTTGTAACAGGAAATCGATAAGTCTAATAGTTTTCGAGTAATTGGCCGACAAAGTGAGGTTACTCTTCCGATCGCTACCAACTTTTACACACACTGTTTCTTCCTCGCACACCGGCCTGAAGACTATGCTACTAACTTTCTTTTTCCCCTATCTGTACAGACTATTACATCTTCCATGGATGTTTTTTTCTATTGTTATAACCTACTACACATAAACATAACTCTTCTATAGTTACTGCTGTGGAGATTTACTTTCTTCATGTGTAATCTGTAGGAGAAAATGGATATTTGTCTGAAAGTGTGAGAGGTAATGGTAATAGATTATTACATATATCAACAAAATTTGCAGAACTCACTTCCTCCAGGGGTGTTGATCCAGTTAGACCAGGGATTTGAAGATAAGGAGTTATGTAGTGTGTGTGTGAGTCAGCTGCTCCCTGAGAGTATCAGGCAACGCTATTTTTAGCACACACCACACTCGTTCACGGAAACTCGCAGCTTGTTTGACGTATATTTCATACAATTCCATACGCATTTACACTATCAGAATCACAATAATTCCAGCCCTAAAAACACCGGTAATTCTCCCTCCCAACTTCAGGTTTGCCCCTTCACAACACTGTTTCATGCCACACATAACGCTTGCTGGCTCCATAATTTCACCAAGCCATCCACAGTATGTTTCACACAATATATATTTATGCCTTGGCTTCATTTATATACGTATTTCCACTCACGCCATACGGCCTACGGGGGGTGGAGTGGTGCAACCCTGCCTACACTGACCATGTGTCTGGCTCCAAGGCCCAACGATTGCTAACGGCCAGAATTGCTTTTCAATACATATATGAATGTTCCATCAACAATATCACATCACTATATGTTCACATACAATGTATTATCTCACTGATTCAATAGGGTCTTTGCCTTGGGCAAGAGGAGGAGAATTATGGACGATTTAAAGGGAACCACGAGCTGTCAAACATCACTGGCTGACTGCTCAACAAACACTGAGGTTGGAGGGAGCGGGCTGAGGCTGATAAGGCAAAGCAGTGTTGCCAATGACTTACCTCCAGTAGGCCTTGGCTACCCTAAGACGCGCCAAAAAATCACGCAAATCGGCCTATAAGTTTTTTTCTGACGAATATTTTTGGGCCTTGAAGGGGCCTTAAGGACGCGAGTCGCGTGACTGTGTCTGGCGGAGTGCAAGCCGACATCACGCGAATCGCGCGACTGTGCCTGAAAGGGTTAATATTCTACTTTGATATACTGTAAATGAGTCCTCCGTCTTAGTGAAATTCTGTGATAAGTACCCGATGTATACAGATGCCTATCACTGCACTACAAAATCTCATACACAACAAACATATATTCATAGCCACTGAGAGAACAGTGAACATCCTAACCTCACGAGATCGTGGCTTGGGATTTAATATCCCCTGCTTAACCCAGTGCCTGTCAGGGCATGTAGACAGATATTTGTGATGAAAGATACGGCCCTGATAAGACGGAAAAACAGACAGATGGACGTAGAGACTCCCACCGTGGTTAAGAGCTTATCGATGCCTCCGAGCTACTTAACCAAACGTTGTGGAAGTATTGCTATCTCCAGGATCCATAAAACGGCTGTGAACAGTACAGTGGTAACCACAATGGTCCAATGAACAGAGCAAATTGCACAGTAAATACGGAAAAGAGAGCAGTGGTGGTGGTAACTGCATGAGGAGGGGAACGAACAGGGATGTGAAATACTGACACCCAGATGTAGATATATACATGGACAAATACTTCCAGAGAAAAGTGATACAGATAGTGTCTTTCCAAGATATACATCTATATCACAGCTGTGTGTGTGTGTGTGTGTGTGTGTGTGTGTGTGTGTGTGTGTGTGTGTGTGTGTGTGTGTGTGTGTGTGTGTGTGTGTGTGTAGTTGTAAGTCATCTTGGGGTGGTGTAAGCTTGGTGGATGAATGTGTGGTTAGGTGAGTGGACTGAACGGGCGAGGTGACGTGGGTGGTTGAGTGTGGTGGATGAAGTGGGTGAAGTGGGTGGCTAGTAGGGGTGGGTGTCTTCAGGTGGATTGAGCACGTGGGAGGGCTTTTGGGATAATGTTGATAGATAGCAGTTGGACGGGATTCTTGGCTGCCGGGCTGGATGTGTCGCTTCCCCGAGATGAAGCCAGGCGACGAGCTTTCCACACTGGGTGAGTGGGCAGGTGTATGGGAGGGTTGATAAGTGGGTGATTGGATGTGGGAAAAGAGGTCCACTGGTAAATAGGTCTGTGAGGTTAATAGGTCTACAGGTAATAGGTCCACCTGGGAAAATATCTAAATAGTGAATACATCCCTATGGGAAATAGGTCCAAGTACAAACACAGATTTATTTGGTAAATAAAAGCCTATGTAGGAAATAGTGAGAACAAAGGTCCATGAGGGGAATTGGTGTGTCGCCATGGGCAGGAGAGGTGTACAAGGGGAAATACAGATCCATGGAGAAAATAAGTCCATGGAGGGAAAATAGGATCATGAAGACAAAATGTTCATGGGGAACATAGGTCATCTGAAGGAAAATAAATTTAGGTTCATAGAGGAAAAATAGGTTCGTTAGAAAATAGGTCCAATGAGGAAAATATTTCCGAGGAGGAAATGGGTCGATAGAAGAAACTGGATTCAAGGGGAAAACAGATCCACGGAGGAAACTGGGTCCAAGGGATAACAAGAGCAGAATTGCTGTGGGACCTGCGGCGAGGCTCCTGATTCAAACAGTTTGCTGTGACAAGTAACAAGCCTTAACTGAGAGACCCACTACCCAGATTCGGGAGGTGCCTTAACAGAGTGCCGCACTATACCCATCTAACCTCATATGGGACCACTATTAAATTGAGCACTTTTACTAGAGTTGTTGCAAGATGGCGCCACCTCAGGTGTCAGCTGAGGGCTGATTTGGATTCTCCATGTTAGATTACATTATATGGTAGCACTTTTGTCTCCAAAGGCCTCATTTTAACAAATCCGGCAGAAGCAGAATAACAAGAAGAAGAACGCTGGCACTCACTGACCCGCTGTATACTGCAGCAGGTAAAAATGGGAGCATCGGGAAAACAAGGTGAGTGGGTATATGACCACTAAGGGACGTAACCGGAGACGGACTTATGTGCTTAGTGTATATACACAGAATGACAGAACGATAGACAGAAAACACGCAAACGAATAAACAGAGATATACAGACACTACAATGATAAGTAACCAACACAGATATACAGGTATTGACAGATAGAAGCGTATACTGAGTACGTTGACAGATGGCAAGAGTTAGAATTTGTAACTAAGAGTTGTACATGGGCAGACCGAGCAACTGATAAAGATGGACAGATATAGGTAAGAAACAGAGACAGACAGACAGACAGACAGACAGACAGACAGACATGCAAGCTTACAGGTAAACTTACTGATTTAAATTTCCTGACGCAACATACTGGGAAAGGTTGCCTTAATTTATGTGCCTACTAAGAAACAACTCATCCCACAGTACCTTACCATACTTTATTTTCTCTTCCATCTTCTCTCCTCACTCCATCCTCAGTCTCCCTCATCTTTTACTAACCACCTCATTCCCATATTGTCTGACAGCCAGGGGACTCCCCCTTGATTTGACGTCTTATTTTTCTTTTAATACTGTGGTTTCTGCTTACCTAGATCATCAGTTTGAAGAAATGCATTACTGGACATCCATCAGTAATGAGCATTTTTTAAATATTTTAGAAAAGGTCTTAAAATCAACATAATTAATATTTAACACCCTGAATTTGAGACGATCTCACATGAAATAACTTCTTCAGTACCCATATCTCTCGAGCTTGCTTGAAGTCCTATTACTCTAGAGTTTATTAAGTTTGTATCATAAACGTGACACCCACATATACTGATAGCCTTCTTTGTGACTGCCGTTGTTTCTGTTTTCTTTAGTATGGTCTCACAGAATCGTTGAGGCATTTTCCGTTCAAATTCCTCCACATGTCTAGTACCAACTTGAATTGTTCTTTCAGTATTTACTGATGGTGGTGCAATAATTCCATTCACTACATTGATGATGCCCTCTGGACGCTGTTTAGGGATTAGTGAGGCTATGCAGAGACTGAGTTTTCGCCTCAGTCCTTCTTTGTCAGCTTTATTAGCGGTGATTCTTTCGTTGGCTTCCTCCTTGTGAACTGTTTACATGCTCGTAGATTCATTCTCTCGCATGTTTGATATATCTTCAACCACTTTACCACAAACATGCAGACTAAGTGCCGAGGTCTTCAGCGTTTCAGGTCTCAATGCATTTCCTATTATTCCAACTTTACCATGACCAAACCGCATGCAGATAGTTTCTATAAACATGTCGATCCAAATACCATTCCAAACACCTTGTTAGTGCCTCATCACATGTGAACCTTTCATGAAATGGGTTAGGACATTTTCAGGCAAGGATGCCATGCATCTTAAATAGTATACTCTATACCTTGCACAATTTACATGGCTGGAAACAAAGACGTATGGTAACAAGAGTTCATCTGCATACAGGTGAAGAAGCCACACACCTTCTCGTTCTGCCTTCATAAATAGCATCATTGTCAGTACTGGTTCAATGAAAACATCTTCTCACAGCTTTGCAGTACGACTTCTAGTTACCAGGCCATCCAACACAGTCAAAAGGCCATCGTGAGAAATTACCTCATCTTGACTGACAATATCTCAAAGCAGCTCTTCAGTCAATAGTCGCAGAGCTCTCATATTCATTGGAAACTTCTTTCCCCTTAGCATTTTTCCAGCACCTCCAAATACAGCTTCTAAAATTTCTGCCAGGCCAGATTCTGCCATCAGTGTTTCAGCAACACCAATAAAACTCATTAGCATTTACATTCCTCCTATTCTTGGAAAAAGACTTGGAAATAGACTTGGATATGCACATTTTATTACCTCCACCAAGGAGGTTATGATTTCAACTCTGTCCGTTTGTTTGTTGGCTGGTTGGTTGGTCTGTAAGCAAGGTTACACAAAAACTACTTAACGGATTTCCACGAGCCTTGGTCAGACGCGCTCGTAATTTTCATTGCTTTCACAGTGTTTTTTTTTTTTGGAGTATGGATCCCAAACTACTTGAAAATCATAGAGTAGTGTTTATAATGTTAATATCTGGCTGTGGTAATCATATTACAGGTTGTCGGGAAGTGTAAAGTGGAGACTTCGTTCCCCAACTTCAGAGGTCTCCACAAGTCCTACGGTAACTGACGAAGGCTCAACAAACATTCCAGGAGAAAGCTGAAGGAATGTGCCATAAGTATATCTAATTTTAATATTCTAGGACTAATAATTGATTTTTGGCAAATATTTTTTGAGAGTCTGTCGGAGCCCGAATAACCCCGCGGCACAAGCAAAACATCAGTAAACATGCCCGCGGTGTAGGGGTTAAAGCAGAATTTTCACATACAACAAAACAGATTGTTCATTGTGACGAAAAACATGATGGGAATCATTTCTAATTCCTTCACTGTGATAAGTCTCCCTCGAGCTGAAGAAGACAGTGACACTTTGATTTTCTTAACCCACCCCATCCTGACTGATTTTCCATCACTGACTCCCCACAATCCCGACCAATTTTGGAAAAAAATTTTTTTTGGCTCAAATCTCCGCTTTTGGTGAGAAACATCAAAAATTCATAGAGAAATCGCTTACCTGAGGTTTAAAATACTGAATACAGGTAGCAGTACCCCTTACCTTACTGGGTTTTCTATCAGGCTGGCTCCAAAGAAAACAAGTTCTATGGGAGGGTAATCCATACCACTCATAAATGGTATTTATTTATTTATTTGGTACGAATTTATGTGTTGTTTGAGAGTAAATTGGTTTTCACACAGTAATATAGGCAATAGAAGCCTTGTTTCACTCACCAAACACCAACATACCTGACCTTTTTTGGCAACATTACCTGATCATCATTTCTGACTGTTTCTTCCTCTAATGCAACATAAACTTTGTCCTCCACATTGTCATCGACTGGGGAATCACTCTGGCCTTGAATTTCGTACTGTCCCATGACATGTCTTTACTGGCCAGGTCACTGGTAATAGGTGAATTGCTAAGACAATGGCGTGCAGAGGGGGGGGAAGTCATGTGGGGTAAGGCATTGTCCCTGCCTGGCATCTTGTAGAGGAAGGTGTCCCGTGTATACATACAAAAAATCATGCGTGAAATTTGAAAAATGTGCAAATAACAGACCTTGCAATTGCGGCGCGTTTATAAACGTCAACGGGAGCCACAGTGACAAAACGTTTGGACGTCTATATACGTCGACGGGACACGCCGGGTTAATCCAACTGGCCAAAAATTCCATCCCTCGTTGAATACCGATATGTAACAATAGATTAACACCAGAATGTGGTGCACTGTTCACGAAATGCAATGAAAAGATGCTGAGATGTAGTTTTGTCTTATTTTGCCCTTAATATACATAAACTAAGCTGCAGAACAAAAGAAAACCTGCACCAAGTTAGGGTAAAATCAGCATAGTACAGAATGAATAGGATAAGGAACTGCAAGGGTGAATGATGAACAGAAATTATTTCTATTACCTGCAGAAGTACAAGTCTTCTCCTTACTAAAAATATATATCCGAAGATAGGAGGCATATGTAAGGCAATGGTTCTTCCTCAGCTGGTTATAATCGTTTAGAGAAAAATAATAACATTAAGGAAAGGCCTCTGCTCAGCTGTATGCAATCATTTGGGGGTAGTGAGAATCATCATTGTCATCATCATCATCACTTACTATTCCTTTAATAATTTGGATGGATACAATATAGAAAAAAGTTAAAAGAAGACACAAAAGTAGATACAACAACGGAAATAATATCGAAAAATCCTCCTCCTAGAGAAATTATTAATAGAAAATTCAGCCCTTGAACCTCGAAAGCCCTCCTTGAGGTGAAAAGTCGTTTGGAGACAGAAGGGATAAAACCCAAAGGGAGGTCCTTCCTAAGCAGATTACCATGTTTGGAGGTGGCAACAATTACTATGTCAGCATCATATTTCTTCCCCACTAATAGGAGAGAAGGATAAAGTGATTCAATAGGAACAGTATGTCACAAACGTAGGGCTATTAACGTGGTATAATTATTGTGAACATAAAATAATCCCCTTTGCAGTAGAAGGTGTGATGAAAAATGATCGTAATCACTTAACCACGAGGTCTATGTCGTTGTTGTTGTAGTGGTTGTGCTGTTTGTGGTGGTGGTGGTTGTTGTGATGTGGTAGTTGTGGTGGTGGTTTTTGTTGTGATATGGTGGTTGTGGTGGTGGTTGTTATTATCTGGTGGTTGTTGTGGTGATTCCTGTTGCGATGTGGTGGTTGTAGTGGTGGTGGCTCTTGTGATGCGGTGGTTGTGATACTAGTTGCTGTTGTGATGTAGTGGTTGTGGTGATGGTTCCTGTTATGTGTTGATGGCTGCTGTTGTGATGTGGTGATTGTGGTTGTGGTTACTGGATGCAATTGTGATGTCGTTGTTGTGGTGGTTGTTCCTGTTCTGATGTGGTGGTTGTGGTGGTGGTTGCTGTTGTGATGTGGTGGCTGTGGTGCTGGTTGCTGTTGTGATGTGGTGGTTGTGGTGGTGGTTGTTGTTGTGATGTGCTGGTTGTGGTGGTGGTTGCTGTTGTGATGTGGTGGGTGTGGTGGTGGTTGCTGTTGCGATGTGGTGGTTGTGGTGGTGGTTGCTGTTATGTGGTGGTTGTTGTGGTGGTTGCTATTGTGATGTGGTGGTTGTGGTGGTGGCTGCTGTTGTGATGTGGTGGTTGTTGTGGTGGTAGCTGTTGTGATGTGGTGGTTGTGGTGGTGGTTGCTGTTATGTGGTGGTTGTTGTGGTGGTTGCTGTTGTGATGTGGTGGTTGTGGTGGTGGTTGCGTTTGTGATGTGGTGGATGTGGTTGTGGTTGCCACTGTGATGTGGTGGTTGTTTTGGTGGTGGTTGCTGTTGTGATGTGGTGGTTGTGGTGGTGGTTGATGCTGTGATGTCGTGGTTGTGGTTGATGCTGTGATATCGTGGTTGTGGTGGATGTAGCTGTAATGATGTGATGGTTGTGGTGGTGGTTGCTGTTGTGATGTGGTGGTTGTGGTGGTGGTTGCTGTTGTGATGTGGTGGTTGTGGTGGTGGTTGCTGTTGTGATGTGGTGGTTGTGGCGGTGGTTGCTGTTATGATATGGTGGTTGTGGTGGTGGTTGCTGTTTTTTTTGTTTTTGTTTTTTATGTGTTCGACTCTGGGCATAGGCTTCACAGCCTGCTATCAAGGCCCAGCAGTCCTCCTACATACCATACACCTCTACATGTCACCACTTCGGTGCTAACACCCACCGTCCATATTGAATACATGCTAGGGCTCTCATACAGGACTGGTGTATTGGTATTAGCGGGGGTATTTTTACGACATGTCGGCGGGTGTTCTGGTAGATCAGTAAAGCCTGATTTAATGAAATTCAAATCATTAAACTGTTCCCTGCCCCAACTGGGATTTGAACCTGGGTCCGTTAGGACCGCACGCCACCTCTCTACCGATTGAGCCACCGCCTCCCCCATGTGTGATGGTTGTGGTGGTGGTTGCTGTTGTGTTTTGTGGTTGTGGTGGTGGTTGCTGTTGTGATGTGGTGGTTGTGGTTTCTGTTGTGATGTGGTGGTTGTGGTGGTGGTTGCTGTTGTGGTGTGGTGGTTGTGGTGGTGGTGGTTGCTGTTGTGATGTGGTGGTTGCAGTGGTGGTTGCTGTTGTGATGTGGTGGTTGTGGTGGTGGTCCTGTTGTGATGTTGGTGTGGTGGTGGTCCTGTTGTGATGTTGGTGTGGTGGTGGTTGCTGTTGTCCTGGTGGTGGTGGTGGTGAATGTCATGGATTACTTTGTCAATGTTCGTAGTTGTGATAATTACTGTGTTGATGGTTGCTGTGGTGTTTCCTGATGTAGTGGTGGATGTTGTGGTGATGCTGTTTTATTAAATGTTGTGGTAGGTGTGACAGTGACCGATATGGAGGTGGGATTTGTATGTACCCATCTCTGAGTATAAACTTGTCAGTCCGTTCCCTGCAGCCCAGCAGTCTTTGCTTCCATTATGTAGAGAAAGATGGCTTTTACTGCTCTCCACCTCATGCCACCTAATATCCAGCCAACCGCCAGGGTGTTTTCATGGCGTGTCAGTGGGCTTACGGCAAAGTAGTGGAAGTATAGTCTTTTTATTTTTGTTGGATGGACCTTGTCCAGTCTCATTTCATGGCGGCATTAATGTCAATGTCTCTTAGTTGTGAGGAAGGATTGAGTCGTCTTATTTACCAGTGAAAAAAAATAAAATAAAAACATCCAGTCTGACAACATCTGGCCATCAGTTGGGCTGAATAGATTCAGAACCACCGTTACTTTAGAAAAATTCATTGTAGTCACAAGTCAGTCTTTTGCCTGTAACAGATTCCATGGAACCATCAGGATTCGAATCTGCGGCATAAGAAATACCAGTTCAGTATTATGACTCGTGAGACACATCTCTTCGTGATGATGGTTGCTATGATGCTGAGTGTCTTGGTGATGGTTATTGTGAATGTAGTTATTGTGGTGGCGGTTGATGATGTGCAATTTATGATTGATGGGTTTGCAATGGAGGAGGTTGTGTGAAAGGAAGCTTCTGCTGTGGTTCTTGTTATGGTGGATGGGGTTCCAAGAGAGGAGGTGGTGGGAATGGTAGTTGATGCTCTAGTGAATGTTTTGATAGTGGTTACTGATGTGACAGTTTTGTTTGGTGATGTGGTGGTTATTGTTGTGGTGGTTGCTGTTGTGGTGGCTGCAGTACCATTATTTGGTTGGTGAGGTTGTTGTTTTGGTGGTGGTTGCAGCTTCATTAATTATTTGGTTGCTGTGGTTGTTGTCTTGGTGATGGTTGCAGTGACTTTGATCATTTGGTTGCTCTTGTTGTTGTGGTGGAGGTCAGTATAATAATAGCTGTGATTGCTGTTGTGGTTGCGAGTGAATGAGTGATGTTTACTTTCAATTAAGTTTGAAAATGAGTGGCCCGGCCTGACCCCCTTGTCACGCTAAGCCGAAGGCAATAATTTTACTCCTGTGTGATGTTGAGTTAAAATTATTTCTGCATGAGATACTTTCATTCAGTAAATTCTGTTATCAGCTAATAACTCACCCATAAAAGCGTAGGAAGCCCTTGGCATCTCGAGTTATTCAATGGTATTCGGTTCTAATCGATGAACGCGTCAATTACTAAATCAAATTGAAAACGTTTTTCCGTCGTATCAGTCTGTATGTTTGTTTTTTTCGCATCAACTCTAGCAATCAAATATCGGAGGTTCCTCATGATCTTTTATATCAGAGGGGAAATTGTGATAACATGGCTCTCGCTCGCTCGTCAAGTGTCACAATGCGCACTTTACTGGTGTAATGTTTTATATATATATATATATATATATATATATATATATATATATATATATATATATATATATATATATATATATATAGTGGCCTTTGTCGTGACTGTAGTTGTAATTATGTCAGACTGTATGATAAATGTGTTGGTCATTCCGGCTGAAATTATAACTGTTTTTGTTGCGACTCTCACCGATGTATACATTTTGGGTCGGATCTGCCTCTGTGTGTGTACCCGAGCTCTTCTTTGGTAATAAAGATTGTTGTATTGCTTTACTCACATTAACGTACCTGGCTGTAAGTAGTATAGGTATACTTTGTTCTCTCTCTCTCTCTCTCTCTCTCTCTCTCTCTCTCGCGCGTGTGTGTGTGTGTGTGTGTGTGTGTGTGTGTGTGTGTGTGTGTGTGTGTGTGTGTGTGTGTGTGTGTGTGTGTGTGTGTGTGTGTGTGTGTGTGTGTGTGTGTGTGTGGTGTTTCCATTGTTAATGTAGTCTGGTGTAAAGGTGATGGTTCTAAATGGTTACTATAATCATTGTTTTATGCTGGTGTTTATTATGGGTTCATCGATTTGTGTTTTTATGTTTGTTGTTTTAGTCAAGATTATAATGAGTCGTCGTGGTCCTTATTGTGAACTCTTACGATTGTGTTTATTGTGCCTGATTTCTATAGCTGTTATGGGTACTGTGTGTGTTTTGTGTTCTGTGTAATAATATTTGCTTGTTGTAGTTATGGTTGTGGCTGATTGCTGTGTTTGTGATTTCGTGTTTGTAAATATTGTGGATGATATGCGCTTCTGCTTCTGCATGTTGTAATTTCGTTTATTATGAGAAACTGTGGTTCTTTCAATAATGTGATGGCAGTTGTTAGAGTTGTAGTGGTGACTGCTACTGTATTAAATGATATTATTCTGGTTGTTGCAATGTCGTATGTTGTGGTGGTAGTAGTAGGTGTAATAATGGTTGCAATGGTATTGGTTGCAATGGTAATGGTTTTTGTGGTAATGGTTAATGTAGTCATGGCTGCTGGTGGCAGTTGCTGTGGTCGTGGTTGTTGTGGTAGAAGATTTTGTGGTTAAGATTGTTGCGATATCATAATGAACCAATTACCTTCGCCCGAGAGCTATCTTGACCGTAGCAGCTGCGAGAACAGCTGTTGAATTGTGGCTTCTGTTGCTCAAGCTTTAATTGGGAATATGGCGTCTGTCGATGTGGTTATGTTTCTGGTTATTATTGTTGTTCTTGTGGTTATTAAGCTGGGAGTTATGCTTGTAGTGCTTATGGTTGTTATTAATTTAGTTGTTGTGTCTTTGTATTTTGTGCTGTTTTCTGTTTTAGTATGATTTTGATTACTGTGGTTGACTGCAATGCTTGTCATTTTAGGTATTATATTCGTCTGCTTTAAGCAAGGCGAGACCATATAGTTTTTCTGTGTGTGTGTGTGTGTGTGTGTGTGTGTGTGTGTGTGTGTGTGTGTGTGTTTACTCAATATATGTCGAAAAGTTGAGGGCGAAATTTCTATAACCTCCAGGAAATAGCAACCACGCAAGGGTACAGAAGCCTATTACTTTTGGTGAGGATTTGATCAAACATGACTAAATATCAGATGCCATATATATTCATAGTCCGCCTTTAGCAAGGCCAGGCGACATAGTTTTTGTCAGTGTGTGTGTGTGTGTGTGTGTGTGTGTGTGTGTGTGTGTGTGTGTTCCTCTCTGATGCCAAAATATCTCGAAAAGTTGTGAATGAATTTTCACCAAACCCTCAGGAAATATCAAGTATGATGATGTGCAGAAGCCTATCACTTAAGGTGATGAATTGATCAAAGACAACCGAGTGCCAGCTGCAATATACTGTATACAGTATATTCAATATGGATTGGCCTTTTGTGAAAGTCGGTGACTGAATTCCTTAGATTTTAGCGAATTTTTATCGTCTGCCCTTGGCAATATGCTTCTTGTCAGTGTGTGTGTGTGTGTGTGTGTGTGTGTGTGTGTGTGTGTGTGTGTGTGTGTTACCAAAATACATCTTCAGTTTTGGTTTGTAGGTAGCTTGTACCTTAGCCAACAACATATTTTGGCGGGTGATTAGCATTAGGCCCCCGAATGCTTTTGTTTCAATTTTATTATGGATTGGGTTTTGTGAAACACGGTGACTGAATTTCATAGAGTTTTCCGTTTTCTTCATATTTGATTTGTAGGTAACTTATTATATCCAACAACATATTGTGGTGGGTGATTGGCATTCGGCCCCCGAATGCTTTTATTTCATTTGTTTGTGTTGTTATGTGTACTTGTAATTACAAATATAAAGACTAATCATGGAAACTACTGTAGTCTGTTGCCATGTTATTTCGGCTGATTGTTGCATCCAACGTCATAGCTCTTATTGGTGTTGCATGTCTGCAACTTGTGTTTTGAGTCAAGTTCATTATGATGTGGTTGTTTTTGTACCTCATTATAACATACAATTATGGCTGTTTGTTATATTCACGGTTGTAAGTACTCTACTGTTGGGATTGGTATTTGTGGTAGTTTGTGTTATTTGAGCAAAGGTGTTGTGGCTGTTATTGTGGTTAATCTTTGTGGCTACCGTGAATGGATGATATTCTTTATTATGAAGGTAATATGACTTTGTGTTTTGTCCACTCCACAGACTCATTGAGGCACGTTATTCTTTTAGGGTTGAGGAGGAAGAAGAAAAAGTGATTTTAAGTGATCATGTTTCCTGGCAACCAGCAGAATCGGCGACTTGCAAAACGATAATTTACACAGTGATAGATCTCTACTGGGCAGACATGTAATGTATGGTGGATCACCCCTTATTCACACGAGTGGGGGAGGAAGGCAGCCCCTAGAGTGTCAAATCAGTTTCCTGCTCAGGAGCGCGTAATTTAGCACAGTCGTATATCTCTTCTTGGGCCAGGTTTTAAACAAGGTGCGACGCTTGAAGGCCCTACCTCCCAGCAGGGGCAGTGCGGCCCAAGGTGTCGCTGGGAAAACCGATATGCACGGGGATTCTTTTTTACCTAGGAACAGGAAATTTTACACAGTGGTACATCTCCAAGACCAGGGTGGGACCCCTGAGAGCTTCCCCCTTCCCCAAAGATCTACTGTGGAATGGTGCTACAGTTTTGCGTCCTTTTGTTTTGTTGAAATCTCTGTCTCTATGACACATTGTGGTTATTTTGTACATTGTTATGGAGCTGGATATACCTGTGGTTGTACCTGTTCTGTGTGCTGTGTATTTGTGTTTCATTACGTAATGCTGTCACATAAAAAGGGATTCAGATGATGATAAAGAGGTGAAAGAGGAGGATGGTAGGCTAACTGAGATGATGAAGGTGATGAGGAGGAGAAGGCGGAGGAGAGGTTGGTAACTGTGATGATGATGATGATGATGATGACGATGATGATTCTAATGATGATGATAAAGGTAACTGTGACAATTGATAATGGTTATATTTGGTGGAAGTACCTTGGTTACAGGTGGCGTGGAAGAAAGTGTGGGAAGGACGGTGGAAAAACAAATAAATGGTGGGTGAAAAGAAAAATATGTGCGGGATAGGCGAAAAAGAGTGGATGAGGTATTATAATAGTATTATTCTATGTTATGTCTGGTTTTAAAAGTGGATGTTGTCACTGACAGCAGCTTTGGCGGTGATTGTGACTGCTGTGCAATGTTTATCCTGTACCTGTCCAGATAAAAATTTTGACTGTGGTAACTGCTTTTCTTCCTTTTGTTAGGGGGTTCTTTTTCTTATTATATTCTTGATCCCACCAGACGACTTTTTGCTGAGCCTTGGAGGGACGTTACTGTAATGAAGGATTCATGATTTGCTTGTGGTAAATGCTTGTTTACAATGACAGTTTGTATGTGACTGTAGACGAGTTACTATAGGCGTGTGACTATGAAGATGGCTGTAGAAGCTGTATGTGTCTCTCCCAGAATGAATGGAAAATCGTTATGACTGTAAATGTGTGACTGTTAACGTCACTGTAAACGCGTGACTGTAGATGTCTGGCTATAGACGAGTGACTGTAGCAACATGATTACAGAAGAAGACTTGTGGCTGTGGACGTGTGGCTGTTGACTTGTGATTATTTGTGAATGCAGACATATGAATATACGTCACAGTAGAGGCGTGACTGTTGGAATGTATGTGTGTGTTACTGTACACATATGACTGTGAAAGTTGACGGGTGACTGTAGACGTATGTTTATGTGTGTCAGAAAACACATGACTGTAGACGTTCACTGTAGTCTAGTGAATATGAGCAACCACAGAAGTGTGACTGAGTACATGACTGTGAACGTGTAACGGTAGACGTGTAACTGTAGCTGTGTGATTATGTGTGACTGTGAATGTGTGACTATAACTGTGATTATATACTTGTGATTGGCTTCAGCTGTTAAGGTTTGACTGTGGCTGTTGTGGATATTGTGGTGTTTATGGATGTGATAGTTGTAATGAACGTAATGGATGTGGTGGATGTGATGGCTGTGAAGGTTGTGGATTTCATTAGAATATGATGGTTGTTGAGTCTGTGGTTGTTATGTATGTGATAGCTGTTGCGGATGTGATGGTTGTGATGTTTGTGGTGGTTGTGATGGTTGTGGTGGATGTGATGGGTGTGCTGGATGTGATAGTTCTGTTGGATATGGTGGTCGTTTTGGTTGTGGTAGATGTACAAAGGAGTACAAAGAAAAGCAAACAGCAACAGACTTTCTGGTCCTTTCGAGGCTGTTTGTTACAGAGTAGACTATGACTACAAGATCTAACTCTACATGCTGAAGGATAAGGATAGTAAAACAAAAAGGCTCCCACTGCCTCCAAACCCTCCAGTTAAAACTGGCAAGAAAAAGTGAGAAAAGCCACCATGCAGCATGGAAAAACTGATATGGAAATTTCATAGGAAAGACTGAAAGGAATAGCTACATTCTATAATATATTATCTATAAGCTACCAGTATGAATAACCTGAAAGAGAAAGTAGTGAAGTACAATGAATAATCGAATAAATAAACAACTAATGCATGTCACTATGTACGGGTACGTAAAGTTGACGGGGCGTCTGCGGACACAGTGTGGAAATTGCACAGTGCACAATATGGATATTCAGGAGTGGTGCGGCAGCCTTGCCTGGCGCTGTTAAGGTAGGCAGCAGTCAATCAGGCCCCAGCTCATTTCATTCCATTGAGACTAGGAACTTTCCCTTGCGGGACAAGCAAACAAGTCACCTCCTGAAGCAGTGACCCCTGGTACATTAAAAAAAAAAAAAATCCCGATGGTGGCCACGTAACTAACAGGGACCCTCAGTGATCCACAGCCCATCAGAGATCGAAAGTATGAGTAGTGACCGTTAACTTAGGGCTATCTGTGCATATCCTAGTCTGTGCATATACTATATTTGCATTTAATAAATTGAACCAGGCTCTGAAAAACTAAAATAAAATAAAATAAAATAGAAAATTATACATACACAAGTGTTTTATTCAGGAGTAAACATATTAAGCAGGGGGTTGGATGCCAAATACTTATCTACGCGACCTTTAAAGGTTTGTGCTGTATTACAATTTATTACGTTGGAGGGCAATTTATTCCATATATTTACAACTCTTTTGAAGAAGAAATGCTTAGCTTCATGCGACTGGAATCGTTTGCCAATTATTTTATGCCCATTGCCTCTAGTGTAATTCGAGTGATCAACTGTGAAGTATTTATCGACAGCCATGTTACTGTGTCCTTGGAATATCTTGAATACTTGAACTGAATCTCCTCATATCCTCCGTTTTGTTAGGGTAAAGAGATTCAGGGCTTCTAAACGTTCCTCGTACAGTTTATTTCTCAATCTAGGTATCATCTTTGTCATCCTTCGCTGCACTCTTTCAAGCTTTTCCATATCTTTTTTATAATATGGTGACCAAAATTTAACGCAATACTCCAAGTGCGGGCGTACTAAGGAATTATACAAAGTGAGGACGATATTATCTGATTTAGATTCAAATGCTCTGCCTATGAATCCAATCAATTTATTGGCCTTTTTCACAGCTTCTATACATTGTTTGCTTGGTTTCAAATCATTTGTTATTATAACTCCTAAGTCTTTTTCATGGTTTACCCTATCAAGTTGGACATTATTCATACTATAACTTGCTCTTACATTTTTATTGCCAATGTTTAACACTCTGCATTTATTAATATTGAAATCCATTTGCCAGACTTGGGCCCAGTTAAACAATTGATCAAGATCTCTCTGAATTGCCTGTCTTTGCAGTGCTGTATCTGCTCTGTTACCTATTTTAGTATCATCAGCAAATTTTGAAATCTTACAACACAATCCTTCATCAATATCATTTACATATATTAAGAAAAGAATAGGACCTAACACTGAACCCTGCGGCACTCCACTTGTAACGTTTATCCAGTCTGACTCTTTTCCATTTATTACAAATCTTTGCTTTCGTCCGGTGAGCCAATCTTCTATCCACCCAAGAACACTGCCGCTGAAACCATGTGCCTTTAGCTTCTGAAGGAGTCTTTTGTGTGGAACATTGTCAGAATGCTTTTTGAAAATCGAGGTAGACCACATCGACACATTTAATCTTGTCATACATGTTCAGTATGTACTGAAACAGTCAAGCCGATTCGTGAGGCAAGACCGATTATTACGAAAACCATGTTGCGAATCTTTTATGAGATTGTTTGTTTCTAAGTGTTTTACAAACTTGTCTCTGATAATAGTTTCAAGCAATTTGCAAACCACCAATGTTAAACTAATTGGGCGGTAGCTTTTTGGTTGGGCTCTGTTGCCCTTTTTGAATATTGGGGTTAAGTTAGCAAGTTTCCATTCATGTGGCACTTTACTGCTCTTAAGTGATAAGTTTAAAAGTTCAGCTAAAGGCTTTGATATTTCATTCTGTAGTTCCTTCAATACACGTGGCGATATTTTGTCCGGTCCTGGTGCTTTATTCTCTTTTAATTTGTTTATTGCAAGCAGTATGTCACGATCGCTAACTGTAATGTCAGTGATTATGTTGCCCTCTTCTATAGGAATGGGGGAAACAATAGGAATTGTATGTATATTTTCTGTTGTACATACTGACGCTAAGAAAGTATTAAGAATTATCGCCATCATAGTTTCATCATCAATGTGCTCTCCGTTATCTGTGACTAAGTGACCAATTGATGTTGTTATTACCTTTTTGCTTCTTATGTAACAAAAATTCTTTGGGATTTGATTTACTGATACTTGCAATATGTGTCTCAAGGTTTTTCTTACTGCGTTTAATAAATTTTTTGGCTAATCGTCGAAGGGCATCGTATTTATTTTTATCACTGACTCTTTGTGATATTATAATTCTTATATGCAAGATTTTTTGCTTCAAGACAATGTTTAATGTTGAAGTTCCACCATTTGCGTTTAGAATTTTTGGCGGGCCTTCTGTTGTGCATTGGAATACATAATCTGATGGCATTGTTGAGAGTTTCTGTAAAGTAATTCCACGCATCATTGATACCTAAAGTTTCGACAATGGGATGCCAGTCACCTGCACCTGCAATTGCCCTTAATTTCTTAAAATTTGCTCTCTTAAAGTCGGGCACGTTCTCACAACTGGCCTTGACACTGTTTTCAATGAATTTAATGTTAAATGTAACTATACATGATCACTTGTACTAAATTCTTCTCCTACAATAACATTGCTCACTACATTTTCTGATGGATGTGGTGGTTGTGGTGGATGTGGTAGTTGTGGTGGATGTGGTGGTTATGGTGGATGTGATGATTGTGTTTGATGTGGTGGTTGTGGTCGATGTGATGGCTGGGGTGGATGTGGTGGTTGGGGTGGATGTGGTGGTTGTGGTGGTTGTTGGGTGTGATGGATGTGATGGTGTTGATGGCGGTGACGTGAGGGTTTGGTTCCTGTTATTACTCTTTGACTGCAATTCTTTTTACCATCTTTCTTTTACTGTGGCTGTCACATCTCAGATATGGTTTGTGAATATTGTGATGTTTTCGTGGATATGGTGGTCTTCCTAAAGGTGATGATTATTATTGGTGTTTACGCGATTTTTTTTTTTTTTTTGAATATTATTATTGTGATTGTTGTTCTGTCAGTTATTATCGCTGTTTGATTATGGTTCCAGATTTTGTTATTTTTCTCTGTGACTGCTCCAGCTGTGACTGTCGTGAATATTGGTGATGTTGTTGTTGTTGTTGTTGATGGTGTGTGTGTGTGTGTGTGTGTGTGTGTGTGTGTGTGTGTGTGTGTGTGTGTGTGTGTGTGTGTGTGTGTTGAATCCTTTACTATATATATATTCTTTTTACATCAGATACTATTTATTTTCATTTTGCATTCGAAAACTTTATCAGCTTAGGACAGACACTCGGGGTTGAAAGACTCGCCACACTAAAATTTTTATTATTTTTAATGAATACAATTTGTATCTTTGAGTCATTAGTGAGCAATATCATGTGTGTGGTTTATATAGAATAATACCATTACCATTCTCTACTTAGTCCTGCCAAAGAGTTGTTCTTCAAAAAGTTTGTGTATTAAAAAGATTGAGAATTGTGGTAACTTTAAAGAGACTGATGAATGCACTGAAGGGGAACCGTAAAATGAGAGATGTTCAGACGAAATGCCTCTAAGCCTTCGGTATTGACAAGACCCCTTAACACAGGAGAACTGTAACGTACTCCATACTTGGAACATGGCCTCATTGTAAATTCCACAGATATGAAGGGTTAACTACTTCACTAATGTGACATTTTGATATTGTGTTATTGTTAACACCAGATGATTTTATTCAGCTTTGTAGATACTCCAAACTGGAGAAATTAGACTTACTCTTCATTAACCCTGAACTAAGAGTTTAGTACTGAGTTGAGTTTAGTCGTCTGGATATAGCAAGAACAAAATATAAATATGCATAATAAACAGAAGGACTAAATACAACACAGATTTGGCTCCGTCTCTAACCTTTTAAGAAATGAGTCATGAAAAATAAATTGGAATCAATGCATGACGTTGTTGTAAGTCTGGTGTTATCGTAAATATCCCCCAGGTCAACTCCTTACTGATGTTAAAGGAGAGATTCATAAAGTAACTCAAGGTAAAAAAAAATTCATTCTTAGCTGTGTTTTGGATAGAAGAGCAAGAGGCACAAGAAATTTCTGTAATTTCTCTTTCACTTTTCACTGCCCTTCCTCCGATAACACATCATTACCGGTAATCAATGAAAATTCAAGAGAGAGAGAGAGAGAAAGAGAGAGAGAGAGAGAGACCGACAGACAGACAGACAATCTCAGGTTTAACAGAACTGTCAGCTAATCGGATGAGTTAAGCAGCCACCGGGGCATTCATGCACGGAGCACACAGTAACATAATAGCCATGACCATGTTGCATGTGGTCACTACATTCTGCTTAGGTGGGTGAATAGTTGCATTTAATTGTTACTTTTTCTACCAAAACTAATATAATGTTATGAACTACTGAGACTAAGGAAATGGAACGGAACCTTTACAGACAATGGTACATAAATCTACGTCTTTACTAAATTGTTCTTGCTAGTTCCAAACGATTTTTAGGGTACATGACTCCGACGGTTAAAAGAAGGCTGTATATAAGCCCTCGACTTTGAAAATGTCTCCTAAACAGTACATGGATGAATCACCATTTTATTATGAAACAAGAATAGAATTGTTCTGGGACATACGGCGAGGCTCTTGTTTCAAACAGTTAAGCCCCTGTCACACATATGCGACTCAAGGCCAGACCGCAGTGCAACTCTAGGTCGTAACGGTTTTTGTCATCGGTCGTCCCTTGATTTGCCGACAAAGCCCGGACTCTTCAGAGCGGTTGTGAGCCACTGGGACGACTCCTCGAGCCTCACGGATTTTTAATGCGTTCGTTAAAAAATCGTGGCTGCCTCACGACTTGCCAAAAGTTGGGTCACAGTTGCATCAGTCAGGAGTGTCGTACATCGGTGGTGAAGCAGTCTTAGCTCAATCGGATGCGTCGTGATGCGGTAGTTGCGTGTCGTGATGCTGTCACCGACAAAAAAAACGTTATGACTGTGTGCCCCTCATTAACTGAATAGACACAGGAGAGGTCCATGGTGATGCGCTGGCTGTCATTGGTGGTCTACCTGTGATGCCTCATCCCACGCTGGGTGTCACTGGTGGTCTACCTGTGATGCCTCACCCCACGCTGGGTGTCACTGGTGGTCTACCTGTGATGCCTCACCCCACGCTGGGTGTCATTGGTGGTCTAGCTTTGATGCCCCACCCCACACTTGGTGTCATTGGTGGTTCAGGTGTGATGCCCCACCCCATGGGTCGGTCATGGAGGGGTCTAGGGGGGTTCACAGGGGGGTCGGGGTGCATTCCCCAAACGCATCACGCAGTCATTTTGCGGTCGTGTGACGGTCATGGATGGCAAAAATTCGTTAAATTTCAAATTTGAAGACTAGTAGCTCTGTCAGCTCGTGGTTGCCTCGTGATCTTGTCGCGTTCTTGAGGACGTCACGACCGGTTGTGAGGCAGTCCTGATGCTATTGTTAGGCAGTCATGAGCAGAGCAAATTCAGGGCCAGTCGGGAGGCGTGGGAGCCAACTAGACACGACCTTGAGTCGCACCGTGGTTGGCCCTTGAGTCGCGTATGTGTGACAGGGGCTTTAGCTGTAAAAAGTAGTGTCAGCTGATGACAACAATGGACTGGTTTACGGTCGATTTTTAAAAGAAGAAAACAATTTATTTGGGTGATAAATGTGCTGAACTATCCTATGATATAATTCATTTGACAAACCAAAGTAAAAGTTTGGAGATATAAGCCTTCAAATTTTGCACAAAAAGAGGATGATGGCAGCGTGAGCCTCGTGTGGCTGTGATGTCACAGGCCACCAAGCCAGGAGACAAAATACGGTTGTGATCCCCACCAGCTGTGTGATTGTACTTCTGCTGATTAGCCAAACTTCGCTTCGTCATGGCCAGGTCAGCAAATAACCACCACTGGGGTTTTGTTCCACTGTGCAAGAACATAAGTAGAATCACACCAGAAAAAGAAAAAAAAATGATAGCTGCATCAAGAGGTGAAATCCAAGCAGCGGTGGTGGCGAGCAGAGCGTCGGGAGTGCATCATTAGAAATGGCAACTCTGAACTCCTACTACTGCGAAGAGGTGCAAGGAAATAATGAATCGGTGATCTCTTACTGAATCGGCACTTTTATATGGAAAATATTATAATTTTTATCACCATATATGTTCATGCACACCTAATTATCTGAAATCCGGTAAAAATTTTGTTAATATGATCAAGTTTCAGAGATGAAATGAGGTAAAGGTAGCAGATATTTCACCTTCAGATCGTCAACACGCATCAACAAACTTCCATTTATATATTAATTTAAAGCACAAATAAATGTATTTACATTGTAAACCAATATATACATGAAACAAAAGTCTGTCAAGGCAAGTTGTGATGTTCGAGATGCAACACTTCTGCTAACATTAGCTAATTTTTGGTTTGAATCCTGAATTTTCATTAACAGTCAAATTAAACACAAATTTTAGACCGGATTTCAGATAACTGGGTGTCAATGAACCTACATGGTGATAAAAATTATAACAGCCTAACATATACAGCTCAACCTAACAGTCACTTGTCTAGCAAAACCAACCCTAACTTTGGCTTAAGCCATTAGTAGGGATGTGAAAATCTTATTCTCCAGATCAGACTGCATGTTACTAAGATGTTCAAACATCACCAGTACATATGACCAAGAAATCAGATAACCAAATATTCCACAGAGGTCTAGCTGTCTACGATCAGGTCAATGTAGGTGGGGAAAAAAAAAAAATGAATAATTCAGTCTTTGTGACATCTCCCCTATGTATATGTGCCCAGTTTCAGGGTTATATGCTCCTGGAGTCAGGACCTAGCAATACTTATACTGATTCCGTTCACAGATAACTTCATTACGACTTTATCAAACCTAATCTGGGTGCTGCCGAGCTGTCCTACAGGGACCTGGTTGCTGCAAGGTTAACTGTCACTACTAGTCTCTCTAAAACCAACAAAACTCATCACTAAAGCACAAACACAGCATACTTCATCTTTAAGAGAGCTATCACACTCTTACATGCTTCTCATGATAATAACAGCTGATTATCTAAGAAACCTTCTCTTTACTGGAGTATGATCCCCTGACATTGTTGTGAGTGGCAGTCAGCTGTGGCCCTGGTATGAGTTGTGACGTCACCGCGAGGGTGCATGTTTCGCTTGAGGTACGATAATCTCCAACTTTGACTATTTCATATATATTATACCGTAGTGAAAAATTAAAGACATTCCGATGATTACGTGTGACTATTTTATTAATTTATGTAACCTGTACACGACCGTCAACCAGTCCATTGCAGATTTGAATTCTCCACCTCAAACAACCTTATATGGGACCAGTTTTATGTCTCAATGGTCTTAAATGAAGATCTTTTACTAAAGTTTCTGCTAGATGGCACCACCACAGGTGTCAGCTGACAGCAAATTTTGATTCTCCATACCAAATAACCATATAATGGGACCACTTTTGTCTCAATAGCATTAAATTAAGTACATTTACTAAAGCTGTCGCTAGATGGCGCCACCTCAAGTGTCAGCTGATGACAGATTTGGATTCTCCTTGTCAAATTACCTAACATGGTACCACTTCTGTCTACATAGGCCTCCTTTTAACAAATCTACCAGAAACAGAAGAAGAATGCTGGCCACTCACTGACCTGCTGGCTATCGCCACAGGTAAAAAGAATGAACCACTGGTTGGATTCATAAATAAAATTCTTCTGACCAAAGAATATTTAACAAAAGAGACCTAAATCTAAATCCCTCAATACCGAGATAACTGGAGAGACTGCAGGTAAAAGACTTGAATTCATAAGCAGAGGGAAATACATACCAAGGACAACAATTCCAGAGCTGACATATATGAAGGACCGGAAGTGCTGCGTAACTCTTGCATTTGGACTACAGAGAAAAAAGGAGAGAGTGCATTGTAAGAATGGTGCTACCTGCCTGCAATAATTGGAGAAGGATGTAAGTAGACAGTTTAGACTTGCAGCAGCCACTCAAGCAGTGGCAGTAGAGAGTGAAAGATGCAACAATGCGGCCAAGAGAAAGAGTTTGAAGGAAGTCATTACTTGAGCGTGAGGAGTTGATGAGACAATAAACCTTTGACTATAGCCATTTAGAAAAGCCGATTATCTTGAGTCACTCTTTCCCCCATTTCCTTACAAGAGAAGTGTGTACCACACAGAGGGAAGTATGATCCCTGTACGGACTAGATTCTGCACACCAAATCACTGAAAAACAAATGTTACATGAGGAGCATTGTTGCCTTGCCATGATAAGTCCTGAGTGAGCTGTGTCTCATTAAAAAGTCTTGTTTAAAAGTATGAGATATTCCTATGGAAAATTTTAATGGTTTTAGGGATGATGGAATTCAGTTTCTGGTACAATAAAAACAATAAAGCTTTTTTTACTTTAACCGGAAATATTAAACAAGCCAGCAACCAGGTGAACCTTAGCCACATCCCGTGACTCTTAAAGTAACTCCTGTGATGGATGGTGGAAAAGTGAGAAGGCTGGCCACGAATTCACAGACTTTGATAAATTCTGCCTTGTAATTCGACTTTTTTTTGAAGGAACGGCAAGGAAATGACATAGTACTGCCATATGCATCCCACGAGTATTTTTACTATAAAATTAATAACAATAACAAGAAAAAAAAAAACTGTGTGTCCGTGAATCTGTCATCCAGTCATTGTAAATTTTGGTCGCAGAAGATGACTCTCAGTGGCAAATTTCAGCTAAATGGCCTAGATAGAGCTGAGGTAACTGAGACCAAGTTCAAACTTCAAGATTTGCCACCAGGAAGCTTTGGTGTGGGACAGGAAAGAGACACTGCATTCTTGTGCATTGGTAAAGACTTCTCTGGGGTGCCCCTAGTCTCACCACAAAAGCACATACTTGTACAAAATTTTTGAATCCATGTGTGTGTTGCCAGCTATACCGTGCACTTTAATTTGGGCTAAAATTGCCATCTTTAAATCGTCAATATTCAGGTGTAGCAAGAGATTAGCACGATGAAAACTGCTGTCACTCCATCACAGATGCTCAGCTGTAGCAAGAGATTAGCACGACTAAAATCATTATGAACTTTAACTGTAGCACGAGATCAGCATGACTAAAACCGCTATCTCTCCATCCTGGACGCTCAGCTGTAGCAAGAGATTAGCATGGCTAAATCTCCTCTCTCCATCTTAACCCGCTCATGTCAGGGTACGCCTTATGGAGTGGTGTGGATGATGTCATGGTACGCCTTATGGCACGCTTGGGTTACCTCCACTGTTCTGTATTGAAATTACCTACCTGTGTCTCTGTAGTAATTAGTATGCATGCCCGTGCCTCATCTCATACTCTAAGTCACTCCCATACCCCACTAAGCCAGACAATACCAGTTCTTGCCCAGCTGTCGTGCGATATGGAGCCCTGCACATCGACCTCCAGATTACGCCCACGTGCTTCCAGCCAAGAAAGGTGGTGGATCTGCATCGGCCACTGTCTGACAGTAAAATTCATCAGGCTCTACAGTATTTGAGGGTAGTGATGGTAATGGAAAAACAGGCAGCAATTACGATGAAATGCTGTAGGATGAGAGCTACATGCCAGGTGACACTTTTATTTGAGCAGTGATAATAGTGAGGGGTGTTTACTCACCACACACTGCCTAACCACCTCAACCACCCTCGCACCTACTGTACTCCTCATCGGACTCTGAGGATGTGGAGCAGGAACAGCAACCTAGTAAGAAGGCCACAAGAAAATAGAAACATGGAAGGGTTGCTGCACCAGGTGTTGGAAGGGGTGAAACTGAACCACATGTTGGTGGCCTGGATGCCTTTGCGAGGTTGTCTGTGAATAGTTTCAGCCTTGATGTGCCTGCCTTCAACAAGGATTGCTCTGAGGCCTTTCCTTGCAATGAAAGTTCATCTCCATATGAATTATTTGTAGCTCTTTTCAACGATGAAGTGATGGAGTTCATATGCAAGGAAACAAATTCCTTCCAGCAGTATTGTTTCCAGAAGGGAGTTGGCAATAAGCTGTCTCCAAAAATGAAAGAATGAGTTCAAGCATGTGCTCCTGAAATATATGTGTTTTTCAGACTGATGATGTTGATGGCCCATGTAAAAAAGCACGTCATACAAGAATGTTGGCTAAAGGACGACATAACTGTCGTTACATTCAGCAAGTTCATGCCTCGTGACAGAGTCCTAAATATCCTCAGCTATCTGCACTTTGTTGGTAACAACAAGGACCAAACAGACAGGCTGTAGAAGATAAGGCCAGTGTTCACCCTGCTGAAGGATTGCTTCACCAAGTTCTTTTATCCCCTCCAAAAAGTGGTGATTGATGAGTCTTGTCTTGTTCCAAGGGCGGCTGTCCTTCAAGGTCTGCTCTCCTTCAGACAGTACATCATCTCCATGAGGTATTGCTTTGAAATCAAGATATAGGTGTTGTGTGACTGTGAAACATGGTATGGGCTGGAGATGGTGATAATTATATAGTGGTTTAGTTGCAGATATCCCGAAGGACACCACGCAGAGCTTCACAGGCAGTGTTGTGAAGGTGCTCTTGACAAGTATTACAGGGGAGACCACATCCTTTACACAGACAGTTATTACACATCACCAGTCTTGTCAAAGTATCTCCTGGAGCACAAAATTGGTTAGTGAGGAGCAACAGGAGGGGACGACCTGATTTCCCTCCAACATCAAGAGGTGATGTCCAGAAACAATCGGAGAAAATGCTGGCTATCAGGTGGTATGGCAAGTGCCACATGGACATGCTCACCACTGTTCACCAGGGGAATATGGTGGACACTAGAAAAAGGGACCATCAAACTCGAGAGCCAGTGAAGAAGCCAGATGATGTAGTGGACTATAACGTGAATATGTGACTTGTGGATATGTGTGATATGCAGGTTGGCAGTGTGGAATGTATCACGCGGTGTATGAAGTGGTGTAAGAAGACCTTCCTGCACCTGCTGGATATCACCGTCCTGAATGCATTCAACTTATACCTGGTGGTGACTGGAAAGAAGACTTCCTTGTGGCTATTCTCCAAGGCCATAGTTTATGAAATCTTGGAGTGGCATGGCGATGTCCAGCCTGCAGGACAACCAAAGCACCATGCTGACGACCTGCCTGACAGGCTTGAGCAGTGGGATTACCTGTCTAGGCACAGGCTGGAGTACCTGCCCTCTACATCTGAGGCAAGGGAGAAGGGCCAGAAGAGGTGCTCTGCATACATGAACACAAAGAGGAGGGAGATATCTACCCACTGCATGGTGTGTACTGTGGCTCTCTCTCCTCCTTGTTTCACAGACTTTCACATAATGAAAACTTGCTAGTGGAAAGGTTTTGTTGTAGTGTAATGTAAATATCAATGTTATTCTTTTTGTTGTAGTGTAAATAATGTAAATATATATGTTATCTGGAAGACTTAGTGAAATAAGTGAAAAAGTTATATTAGTGATTTTGTTATAAGAAAAATAGTGATATAAGTGATTTAGAAAATATTGAAACATTTATCTTGTCTGTGTTTTTTGTAAGTGTATATTGACTGTGTTTTTGAAGTTATAACTGAGTGAAATACAGTACGTGAATATGTTATAAGATTAGAAGTAAACTGCTTGTATTATGAATAATATAAATATTTTAGTGATAAGACATGTGATAGCGCGCCCGTGACCTTGGAAATCGGTGTCCCACCCTTCCTCACCCATACACACCGCCGCCGCTGCTCAGTGTTCGGGAGACTCCTCACTCAAACCATTTTTCACCACCTTACTTCACACCGCCACTACAGCCACACTATATATCAGATGAAGCTCATTCTGGTCTCATCTGAAAACTGAAGGTCTGTAGTTTTAATGTTCTCTCTCTCTCTCTCTCTCTCTCTCTCTCTCTCTCTCTCTCTCTCTCTCTCTCTCTCGCAAACATTAATAGTTTAGGAGTTATCGATTTTTGAACTTAAGCGAGAATCTGTGAAAAATGCCCGCGTCCCGGGTACGGCAGAGAAATCTTTGTCCGACCCGTGGGGGTTATTAGGTTATTGTTCAGCTGTGGCAAGGGAGCAGCACGACTAAAACTGTTATCTCCACATCCTGAACTCTCAGCTTTAGCAAGACCATAGCACGAGAATATGGAGACAGTCACAAAGTGTTTTGGAATGGATCTGGATCCAAAGTATTGTCATTTCGTGTCAATAAAGTACCGGGATGTAAGCTGCAAATGGACAAAAATTTCCGTAAAGTTGCATAAACTACATTATTCACGATATTTAACCAAACATTCGTATAGTCAAATATTAGGTGTTCATTTTTCCAGCATACTTCCTATTAAGAATCCACAACTAACGCATGGTGTTCAAGTAAACCACCAGCAAATGAATACCACTTTCACGACAGTTACAATTAAAAACAGAGCTTGAAGTAGAAACGATAGTAATTAAGAATGCTTCCTGGAGAATGGAATGAAATTAATGACTGAGAATGAACATTACGATATAGCCAGTGAAGCACCTGTCAAAGATTGGTGAAAGCAGTGGATATGTTACAGGTAAAAGGACGATTTAATGATACAAAAACAGTACGATTCGCAGTGAGGAATGAAATATTCAGACACTACTGTTATAGGTAAACATATTTTACTTTATATCAGTATAGGAAGTTAGTCGTATGAAAGTGGTGAAAGAATAGAAAAAAATAATACATATTAATGATTATAACCTGATTCATCCTTTTAGGAAATACTCTGAATAACACAGGGAATTCAGTATTATAGTCAAATTACAAAAACTGTTGAGTGAACCACAACTTATGGAAAAAGTCTCAAACCCATTTAATTTTTCACTTAACTCAAAATAAGGGTCCGTATGTAGAAAAGCGTTTATTCGTCGTATTATGGGTGCATGTTTGAGTGGTTTCCCTATCAGTTACCGTATGTGTATATATGATATTATTCTGTGGGTAAAATTCTGTACCACCACGGTGAGTTATATTCCAACACTTATTCCCTCCGATATTCACAGAAGTATCCTTGTCGCCTTCCCTCTCCTTTATACCCTCTTTCCTAACAGGCTTTGTTTTTCAGGTACCTTTCTTGCCAGTTCAGCTGAGTGCCAGAAGATGGAGGTGAGAACTGTTTAACTGTTGAACTGGGTAAGAAAGGGAGTAACACTACACCCATCAAAATATTTGCAGTATCTGGGATAATCTGCACTAAGGGAAGATGGTTGCAGTGTTTCTTCTTCTTTTTTTAGTACTTTACAGGTTTTATGCAAAATTATCATTACGACCTGAGTTGCTGAACTCCAGTGCGAATTAATGAAATATGGCACAGCTGGATTTCACAGCTATACATCCACATATGACATTAAGGCGTCATCATAGTAGCTGCAATAAAACAGATGCTTTATATAGAATTTTCTGTAGTACTCTAAACAGTCATGATAGTAATTAAAAGGCTGGATGTGAAGAAGACCTGGGGCAGATCCAGCATGGCGTAAAATGAGAGTGAATATATATTGCTAAAAATAAGCCTGACCAGCAGGGATAAACAAACAAAAGACGCAAATGACAAACTTCCCCCCCCCCTTTTTTTTTTAATGAATTTTGCTGTATTGTTAGTTGTCTAAGTTGTCCGTACATGGTGTGTGTGTGTGTGTGTGTGTGTGTGTGTGTGTGTGTGTGTGTGTTTTGATAGCAAACGAGCGGGTCAAAAACTGTCAACTCATTGTTTTCGCCATTGAAGACTTATGTATCGAGTCTAAAAGAGATTCTTTATAAAGGCATTGCATTTTGTGTGTGTGTGTGTGTGTGTGTCCGACTCTGGGCATCGGCTGCATAGCCTGCTCCCAAGGCCCAGTAGTCGTCCTACACACCACACCTCCACATGTCTACTTGGAGGCATGACCAAAGACTAGTAGGCTACGGAGAACCTCACTTCTGCCAGCATAAAAATGTATTTCACATTGGAACCTCTGATAACGTTAACACCTTCACTACGATAACACCCTTTTCTTTACTCTGTCTTTGCTACCAAGAGATGATTTTATTCTATTAAAGAGCTTTCGAAATGTTGTGAATTTATATAGACAGAGTTATAGGTAGACAAATATTCTGCATTATTCCATTCATTAACACGGGACTCCTGTAAGCTGAAGTAAACGTCTGGAAGCAGTAGCAATGAAAGTAAAACAACGTCCTCGATGTGAAGTGGGTGATGTTTTATTCATCATGGCAGAATTCTCAGTATCACTTGGCCCTGTAAAATGTCATGGCCCGGGGGACAACAGACGGGTTCGGCCATCATTGTAGTTTACTGCTCATTCCTTCACAGTGTTATACAGTGTTTACCTCGTAGTTTGGTACAGTATTTGCAGCCATATTACAAGCCAGTATTTTAGTCATTCTCTCTCTCTCTCTCTCTCTCTCACACACACACACACACACACACACACACACACACACACACACACACACACACACACACAGGTTGACCTTGTGTCACTGCAGGGTTGCCAGGTTTGTCCTTTTAAGGACTGTGTCCTTTGGGGAATCTGTCTGTTCTTTTATTTTCCTGAGAAAAGGGACAGTCCAAAACTGTCCTTTTTATTCACTTCCTGGTGTTTATAAGGCGACGGTAATTAAGAAGTTTAGTATACATTTTTGCAGCCAATGTTGACATGCAGAAGTAGCAACTCGTACTAGACACAGCAGAGTGTAACCAAGAATGACAAGTACAGTTAACAGAGTGATGGAATTGAGAGAAAGTGAGAGAGACGGGAGTGGAAGGGTGTTGAAGGAGTGTTGGAGGGGCATGTTTAGCTCATGACCAGTACAGTTAACAGAGAGATGGAATTGAGAGAAAGTGAGAGAGACGGGGGTGGAAGGGTGTTGAAGGAGTGTTGGAGGGGCATGTTTAGCTCATGACCAGTGTGAGCCATACGATCCGGGGACAAGGATGTATGATGTCCCTTGTCCCAGGCCAGGGAAGTGCAGCTCAGCTTATACTTTTCTAACATTTTATTGCTACTTTTATCTACCGTGTTATTGTAGTACCTTATGAATTCTTCCTCATTTTACAACTGTATATAAAAAGAAATACTTGCTGAAGGTGTGTGGCAAGACCGGCCACCCGCTTTTCTTGTATACGTACTTTGTATACTTTAACAACACTAAACATACCAATCAGTCAGTTCGAGTAAACCAACCAGCCATCAACATTCTCTCTCTCTCTCTCTCTCTCTCTCTCTCTCTCTCTCTCTCTCTCATCTTGTATACGCACTTTGTACACTCTTACAACACTAAACATACCAATCTATCAAAATGTAAACCAAGTAGTCATCAACATTCTCTCTCTCTCTCTCTCTCTCTCTCTCTCTCTCTCTCTCTCTCTCTCATGGCATATACTGCATGTATACATTGTATGTGTTTAAGCATAAATATAAATATGTATGTATTTTCTCCCATGAGACTGTCCTTTTCTCACTGAGAGTCTCTCCTATTTTATACAGAAACGTCTGGCAACCTGTGCCAGTGTGAGGCTGTCTGTGCAGTAGCGTGAGTGTGAACAGTTTGCAATGGCAGCGTCAGCAGACACCACCACCACCACAACGTCTTGCACTCTCTCAGGCAGAATCGCTCTCGTCACAGGTAACATCGTATGCTCTTTATTATATACAGCAGCTTGACTTCTCTTAAGTTTTTGTTAGTTTGTTTTTACTATTTTTCCAACGTACTGGAGAGGAATGCCCTCATGTGCTGGCACTGATATAACCCGTCAGCTAATCTGCCTGGCTATACAAACGTCCCTCAGCTATATCTCTATCCCCCGAAAGTTGGATGGTGGTCTGTATGACAAGGACAAATTCAGCCTTCAGTCCACCAGGTTCAAGTTAAAGATGAATCTGGGGCTATGAGGACTACAGCAACTACTGCTGCTACCTCCAGATGATTATTGTTAATATGGGAGAGCATCCCCGTAGTGATGGAAATGGAAGTTATATCTTACTCCACCACTTGTGGGGGAGGCGGTGGCTGAATCGGTAGAGAGGTGGCTTGCAGTCCTGATGGACCCAGGTTCGAATCCTGGCTGGGGCAGGGGACAGTTTAAGGATTTGAATTTCATAAAAAGCAGACTTTCCTGATCTACCAGATGACCCGCCGACATGTCGTAAAAATACCCCCGCTAATACCAGTACACCAGTCCTGTATGAGACAGCCCTAGCATGTATTCAATATGGACGGTGGGTGTTAGCGCCGAAGTGGTGACATGTGGAGGCGTAGGAGGACTACTGGGCCTTGGGATAGACTACTGCCCCCAAGATATAGGCCCTGAAGCCTTTGCCCAGAGTCGGACACATAAAAAAAAATAATAATAATAAAAAAAAAAAAAAACTTCGAAAAGTCTCCTGAACTACATAGGGAAGTCAGTAAGTAGCGAGAGTATATGGGAAGAATACGATATCTGTGTGCATGGGGTAATTTCTCTCCCTCAGACTACAATATATTTTAGTTATAATTTAACCAGTGACTTACTCTTAAATGAAGTTACGCTTAAATGAAGAAAATCATCCGTCAGCTGCAAGAATAGTGTACAAAAAATGCCAGCGGACTGAAAGGGCTAATGACAAAGAAGGAATAATTTTCATTTACATAGTTATTTTTGCAAGCAGTGTCAATATTTTATATTTAAAATACACGGATACCATCATCATCATCCGCACCTCCCTTCCCACCCAAGGGGAGGGTGAGGGGTAGCAATGTCCAGACAGCACAAACTTGCCCAGTCCAAATAGGCCACACTTCCATTCACTCATCATTCAAGCCCACGGAATCCTGGCTCTACCGGATACACCAAAAAACATTCACCACATTCTGCAGCTTCACACAAACGTATCCGGTTGAGTCAATCCGGACGCTGCCATGCTCACAAGGGGTGCCAAAATCCCTGCTCATGCAGTTCTCCTCACAATATTCATCCAGCCAGCTCGATCTCTTGTCAGTTCCCTAGCCTCACAGACTTCCAAACCTCTCTTCCTCAAACAATCATTCACCATATCTCTCCACCTTCTCCTTGGCCTACCTCGTCTATTTTTGCTGTTGGCACACGATTTCATTCCATCTGATAGAGCTTCCTAACACTGAGTTAATGAATGATTTAGCACACCCTCCTATTCGACAACTCTCTTTTAAGCTGAGTACAATTTTGAGATAGCCACAGTGTAACAAATTCCTTACTCGGATTGAAGGGCTAATGATGATGTCCGTTTGATATTTTATTCCAGCTACCGCCAGACGATTTAATATGGCTTAGGGTGAATAAAGGTGATGGATATTCAAATAATGTGCTGATAGTCTTTTCAGTTTTCTTGTAGATGTTATTACTTATTGTTTCCTTCAGATAATTTCATGCTGAAAATAACAGCATAAGATGTATAGAAACGCGGTGAGAAAGTAGCTTACCATTTAATGTCGTCAAATATTAGACCTCTGGGCCGGTATTTATTAAAACTGTTAAGTCCTTAGGATGACTCG